>NW_015551124.1:1208038-1224691 GCF_001515605.1 Sinocyclocheilus anshuiensis
ATCTATAATATATATATAGAGAGAGAGAGAGAGAGAGAGAGAGATATAAAATTATAATAATAATTTTAATAATAATAAATACTACTACTATTATTATTATTTCCAAATAAAAATATAAAAAAATACTGAATACCTAAATAAAATAATAATCATTTAATAATTTAATCAAAAGTTAACAATAATAATAATAATAAATATTATCATTATTATAACCAAATACAAATATAAACATTACTAATGTAGTATCTCACTGTAAAATAAAAATAAATATTTAAGAAAAATTTTATACTAGTAATTAAAATTTGCAACTACAATTACAATATTACTATGTATGGCTGTCTACATTAAATCAAGCTTTTTTGTGATATTAATATATATATATATATATATATATATATATATATACAATAAAGTTTTGATTTCATTTAAAAAAAAATTATATTTATATATTGATGTCATACAACTATTTAATTGTGTTGAAATATTTAGATTTATTTGACTATTTCTCTTTTTTTCCAGGCCAGAGAGAATGGGAAAGTGGTTTAGATGGGAAATGATGTCACTCACATCTGGAGCGAAACGTCATGCACTAAAACCAAAACAAACAGAAGAACGAACATATCACTTGCTTGTGTTTCTGACTGATTCGGGCCTGTCTGAGTCATTGCTCACACGACTCTGTGTTCGGAGTATTTCTGGGAGCGTTTGAGCGTCGTGTTGTTGATTGGATGCTGAACGTTGAAAACACTGGTTGTGACTGTTCTGCTTGGTTTATCTTCTCGTAGGTGAAAGATTGTTAATGCTTCAACGCACAGTTAACCTTCATCTGAGCCACCAAACCCAAAGCTCCGATGGTTTTTGATGGGTCTTTGGTGGTTTGGTGGGATTTCAGTCTGAAAGCACTACAAACGACTTGAATGTGTAACTTCATGAAGTTTAGTGGAACAAACCCATAGACACGGTGTGCATTTAGACTTAACCAGCACACTAACTGACTAACCTAGTCTAGTACTCTTCATCATAACTACATCATAATATGTCTGACAGAAGCCTTTATCATATTCTTCATAAGCACATGTGTAAATACAAATATAAACATTACTAATGTAGTATCTCACTGTAAAATAAAAATAAATATTTAAGAAAAATTTTATACTAGTAATTAAAATTTGCAACTACAATTACAATATTACTATGTATGGCTGTCTACATTAAATCAAGCTTTTTTGTAGACATTCTGCTTGGTTTATCTTCTCGTAGGTGAAAGATTGTTAATGCTTCAACGCACAGTTAACCTTCATCTGAGCCACCAAACCCAAAGCTCCGATGGTTTTTGATGGGTCTTTGGTGGTTTGGTGGGATTTCAGTCTGAAAGCACTACAAACGACTTGAATGTGTAACTTCATGAAGTTTAGTGGAACAAACCCATAGACACGGTGTGCATTTAGACTTAACCAGCACACTAACTGACTAACCTAGTCTAGTACTCTTCATCATAACTACATCATAATATGTCTGACAGAAGCCTTTATCATATTCTTCATAAGCACATGTGTCGTGGGGTTTAGTGTGGATAGTTCACAAGGATGGTTCAAGTATGTTAATTAGCACTTTATTTTGTATGAATGAACTGAAAGGTATTAAACCAGTTGTTTGGTTTTGCTCTCTGATTAAAAATGAAGGACTATTAAGGTCTTAAGTTATTTAGTTTTACAAAAGACTGCAGAATGTTTACGACATGAATGTGTTTTAGTTACAGGCCGGTCGGTTTGAAGCAGGTTTACTTAGTTTAGCACTCAGTAGTTTATTGTTTGATTGTAAATGGCAATGAATTATGATCGTACTGATGTTCATCTTCACCACGTTTCTGTATTTCTGAGTCCAGACGAGTTGGACGGCGTTACGGTTTGAAGAACACACTTAAGGGTTTGATGTTTTAAGTGACTAAGGGTTGATTTTTATATTGTCACTTTAAGTATTTTGTGTTCATTTGGTTTTGAAATGAATGTTAAATATAAATAATAAGAATTAAAAGCTTTTACCAGCCCTGTACTGTGATGCTTGCACTGATTTCACTGGACAACATATTAAAATGCACTCAAATTATACCTACAACGAACCTGATTTATGAAGTTATACCAACAAAATCTACCTGTAAAAATTTTATTTATTAAGAATTTTTTTTATTACATTTTTTAAAGTATTTCTTTATTCAAATTTGTAATTTCTTAATAACATTTAAATTAAGTTTATTACCTTTAAATGTCATAATATTTGTGTTTTAATGACAGTCAACACATTTACATTAAGAATAAATCTTTTGTGGTGTAAAGTTTATTTTATATATTTTTTATTTTTTTATTTGTTTTATAATCAGAGACAATACATTATATATGTGTGTATACATATATATAAAGTGTTATATAATGATATACATTATTAATAAAACATTTAAATGAGCAATGAATTGTTTGAATTTAGCAATAAAACTTCATGTTTTTATATAATCTTTTAATGTTATATATTTAAATAGAAGTTAGCATAAATTTAGTTAGAATTTAGCTGCAAATATAAATATATTATATATATATATATATATATATATATATATATATATATATATATGTATATATTTGAGAGAAATAGGACTTTTGTGTACATAGAAAAAGTCTTAGATCTTTGAGTTCAGCTCATGACAAATGGGGGCAAAAACAAAAGTGTTGCGTTTATAATTTTGTTCAGTGTATATATATATATATATATATATATATATATAATTATTTTTATGTAAATATTGAGATTAAGTACACATATAAAACTTGAGATTGTGACTCATATTGCGATGCTTTATTTTACATGATTTTCAGTGAAACACATTATATGCATGAATTAATTCTTAGTTTGTATGTAGATATTTCCGGTAAGCTCTCTTGATTCCAGCTATCAATTGTTCATAATTATTTTCCAGCCTCACTTTGTTTTGACCTGCTTCTCTCACCTGAACCCTCCAAGGAGGCGGAGCTTATCACACTTCACTAATTAATTATTTTGATGAAGTTGATTTACTTGCTCAATCCATCTGGATGTGCTAAAATAACCATTGCTGTGGACAGTTTGTGTAGTAAATGTGAAACCCACTTCTACAGCAATGACATTTGTGCAACAGACAGATACTAATAAAATTGCTGTTTTGAAGAAGCAGTCCTGCATCAGAGCTCTGCGTTCAGTTTAATGCAGGATCTTTTGGGATTAGTGTCTTATTATTTTTTTAAAAGCCTCCCATCGGCCGGTTGCTCTGGAAATCACTCCCTGTTCTCTTCAAACATGGCTTTGTCTTCTGTTACTCTTTTAATTACCCTTTTCCAGCAGGCGCGCTCGGGGACGGCATCATCCGCAGGGACCTTCAGCGGGATGCTCACATGATTTATGATCATCATGGTCCGGATTATAGATGAAGGTACTTTCATCTGCTTGTGTTTGGTCAAATATTATACTCGTGTCTAGTGAAAAAGCAAATACATTCAAGAAAGTATTTGAAACATCACTCCATGAGCACTGATACAGTCAATATGAAGCAAACTGAAGTTAAATCACATCACAAGCACTGAATCTTGGTGTAAGTCGCACTAATGCCTTTCACATTGACAGTAATTATTTTTGAACCATTTGCTTAGTTGTAGTGTTTATTGTTAAGAGGTTTAAGAGTGAGTCTCCTAAAAATTAAAATACTACATTTATAATAAAATGTATAATGTCTAAAATATACATTTTAATGATTTTAGTTTGCTTCTTTTTTTTTTTTTTTTCATTTTAAAGTTTTTAATACATGGAATATATTAAAATGGAGCATTTTAAGAACCATTCATGTTTTTTTATGTATATTTATAGAGAGAGTGGTATATAATGGTATGCATTATATATAATAATATATAATATATACCTTAATATATTTGTAGATTTTTTTTAATTTTTAATAAATGTTTATATTAAATTTTTTAATATTTTAATAAATAAATAAATGGAGCCTTTTTAGAACCATTAAGGACTCTTAAGATTTTTGATTCTATATATTATTAACATAAAAATGTTGTTTGAATTTAGCAACATATGTTTGCATATACATAATAGTGGTATATATTATATATAGTAGTATACAGTATAGTTATATATAGTGATAACATTTAAATTAGCATAAATTATGTTTGAATTTAGCAACAAATCTTTATTGGGGTTTTTTATAATTTTGTATTGTTTTTTTATTTTATATTTATTATTTTAATTTTAAAATAATGCTATATATAAAATTGAGCCTTTTTAGGACCATTAAGATACTAAAATTAATTTAGGGCTGTCAAATAGATTAATTGCAACAAATCACATCCAAAATGAAAGTTTGTGTTTACATAATATATGTGTGTGTGTACGGTGTATATTTATAGAAATATTTACATGTGTGTGCATATATATATATATATATATATACTGTATATATTTCTTAAATATGTGTACACAAACTTTTATTTTGATGTGATTAATCAGTTTGACAGCACTTAATATATTTTTGATGCAGTTTTCTCTTACTGAGAGATTCAGCACTGACACATTTTAAGCTCTTTAACATTATGGGCATTTGCACAGTTTGTTGCTGTCTTTTTATAGTCAGTTGAAGACCTGAAGGGAACATCAATCCTGTAAAAAGCCTGTAGTGCTTATAACCACCAGTTATTCCAGAAATGGGACAAAAAGCCTCACAAAATCCACTCGGTGTGAGTGTCAGAAATGAGTGCAGCTTTGGCCCTTTCCTCGTCTGCTGGCAGTGAATGTGCTGCAGTGCGGTGGTCTCTCGGTACACATTGGATTATATCATGAGCACCTGCAGACGCTGATGGGAAATCAGGGTCAGGAACGGCCAGTGATGGGTTACAGCACTCTTCAGTTTAAGATTAATAATGCATTTCAGTCCGCTTTGACTGATGATAATTGAAAAAGCCCATTATGAACATGCAACATAATCCTGCACTTTCTTTCAAACAACAGCTTTTACTGTATTCAACGGTTCTCAAATGGTTTTGCTTCAGAATGCAGATTTTAGCGACTCAACACATCGTTTATCATACAGAAGTGCCAGACATTAGGTTATTCATATTGGCATGAACTGCTTGAGCCAAATATGCATTAATAACATAACAGTTTTATGAATGCATAATCAACATGAGAACAAACACCGAGTTGATATTGTATTAGTATTGAATTTACAGTCATAGAGTTTGATTGGACACATGATTTTTGAACAACAAATGATATAGGAGGTGTTTTTAACCGATTTATTTGGCTATTCAGCTACACACAATTTTAAGATTAATTGTGCTTTATTAATTGCATTTAACACTAATCGGATCAAACCTTCAACCCACCAATTGAGAACCACTGATTCAACGTGCATGCAAGAACTTGCTTGGTTTGTATATGATTCATATGATTCACTTGTATGTACGTGAGTTGATGAAAAGCAAGTTAAATCAGGAAAAAAGTAAAAAAAAAAAAAAACTAAACCTAAATTAATTCTTCAACACTATAATGTGAATTTGTTAAATTATTGAAAATTAACAAAAATCTCAGGGGGACTTCAAGTAAATATTTTAGGTCAAATAATGTACAAATAAGATGTAATCATGTAATCCATAGAAAAAGTAACTGTAATCTGAAAATGTAATCTAATTACAAGTACATAATACAGAATACATGTAATCAGTTACTACCCAGATTCCAAAAAGTAAGTACTTGTAATTAGATTATATTTCATTTTAAAGTGCTCATAATCAGATTACATTTATTTTTATGGATTGCTTGATTACATATTATTCACACAATGGCAGCGAATTATTCATAATTTACTGTTTCTCCATAATTCTTCTTTTTTTCTCTTTTAAAGTTTCCTTTCTAAAAATCTTACTGTGTCGTACCATTTAGCTTTGACTATATTCACAATATAGAATGGCATTGTAAATGTCATGTAAATAAATTAGCGATCCATGCTTCTGAATTTGGGGGGAAAACACTATAAAAACAAATCATTATGAAATGTATTATTGATTATGAATGGTAAATTTAAAACGAGTTAGGTAAAAACTAATCTATAAGTAATCTAAAAAAGTACTCAGAATACATAACCAAAAATGAGTAATCCGTAATCTGTAATCAGTAACGGACTACGATATGTAAGTAATATACCCAGTACGGCATATGCATATGATTTATATATATCCTTTTAAATAAGATGCTCTTTTGAAATCAAATTCAATCCAGTTAAAGCCTTGCAAATCAGATGTACAAGAAATATTCATTTTGTCTTTGCAAAATACACTGCCAATGATGCTAAATTAGGGCAGGGTGTTCTCGAGTGAAAATTATATCATCTGGTCTCTGTATGTGGCTCAAGTTGGATTTTTGTCGCACACATTCAACTTCACTACTTAGTGCTGGAGGTTTGATCACATGACTATCAGCACTAGTACTAGTGAGGACTGACTCGGTATACACCTCTAATAATTGATTCTCAAGGGGGTTTTGTGCACTTGACGTTTTTATCATTGATTTGTACCCACAGCTGCTGAATCAATCGTCTTCAATCACAGGACAAATCTAAAAACATGTCCAAAACATCTTGTTTACAGGAAGTGGCTGCTTAATAGTACAAGTGCGGTCAAAGTATACAGTTGCACCACAGCATCAACAGATTTAGTGGTGGGTGATTTGAACGAACTCTTTCAGCGCTTAACTCCTTATCTTAGTGTTGAAGGTGGATTTTTGACATTTGGGTGAATATGCAACTGCATATCAACTCACTAAAAAAACTATTCAAAACATCTTAGCATCTGCATTGCACGTTCGAATTAAATGGCCATTTTTGCACAGGTGTTTACCATAAATGTGTAGTACAAACGCTGTTTTGTATCTCTGTGGTCGAGTTGCACAAATTTCTCCCAGATATTTTCCGGCCTGTGCTGTAACAGGTCAAAGAGCCGCCGCTGAAAATAGAGCAGGATTGTGTAATTCCTGCTTTTGACTTCAGAAGTCAATCGATAAGCCTTCATACTGTACAGAGAGAGAAAGAAGCACTACTAAACATGCATGGATCACTAGATGTGACTCACTAGCAAACAGTTAGAGACCGATGACAAATAAGACGGATGAGGGTCACAATTATGAGGCCAGAAGCCACAGAAGAGAGTGAAAATGTGTTGCTGTGAAGCTCAAAGAGCTGTTAATGACTGAAAAATGACCCTATTCTGACCAATTAACGGAAGTGCCAGTCGTGTTTTGCACAAAAGTCAGCATTAACCCAATCTTGCGCTGATTTTGGGTTAATGCAGGATTAAACACAGTGCGCTCACCTTAACTAACCTGTAATTTCGTTACCTTGCCAGTTTGTTTTTAATCTAGTCAAAGTGATTGATGTGCCGCCCAGATTGTTTTATATAACACAAGAGCATCTTTCTCTTTAACCAACTTGTGCAATGAATGGAAATGAGTGTGTGTAGTTGTATGTTGTTTATTTACCATTACGGTGATGTATTCTACACCTATGGTACATCATTTGTTATAAAAATGATCTAGTGATGCTAAAAGTCTCCAGAGCTTGTATGTACATTACTAAACAATACATTTACATGGATATTTGCACATACCTGAGCATCGACACAGGTTCCTCTAACATAAGAATCCTGATTAAATTGGTTAACAGGTTTAGTTGAAATTCATGCAAGCTTTTAGAGTTGTTATTTTAAAAGCTTGTCCTCACCCCCTCGAATCAAGGCATTAACAGTCGCTTCGGATGATACGCTCCCAAAATATCAACTGCAAGGAGATGCTGAGTATTAAGGCGAAACACAACAGGTTATATATGAAGGGTTAAACACTATCAGAGCCTTTGCTATATAGGCTATGCGTCGGTGTACAGCCTCGTCTCGGCCTGTGAACGTTTCCAACGAGCAGCAACGTTTCCAAGTCTCAAACTTAGGTCTTAGGTCTTTCTGTGCCGCTTATTTGAGTGAGTTTGTCTAGAGTCGTCCCCGTTCCAGCGCGTCTCCAGCTGCGCGTCTCCAGTCTGCTCTCTCCTGGAGGACTGTGTTTTCGCTGCAGTCTGGCTGTCTGAGATGTCGCTGGGCATGTATGTGTAGAGATCCGCGGGTTGGGAGTGCGCGCTTTTGGAGAGGGACGCGGCCGTCTGCTCCGGAGACGCGTTGGTGCCGGTGGCGTTGATGTGGATCGGAGTCGCCTGCGTGCTGTTGCTTTCCGTCCCGTTGCCGATCGCGGTGGTGGTGGTGGTGGGGGTGTTTGGAGCTGACTTGTTTGGAGACCATATGAGGCTGTAGTAGATGGCCAGGATGATCGCGGCTAGAGACACGGATAAAACATAGGCGAAGACGGTGGCCAGTCTTACCCACTTCTTGTTGGTCTTTGCAGCCATCTTTGCCTTCTTGTCGCCTGTGTAGGTGGCTGGTTTGCCCCTCTCCATGTTGGGCATGAAGTCTCGGTCCCGATTGGCACGGGTTTTCCCTCGATGCTCCACGACTCCGTCCGTTTTGAGGGATGTTGAGGCTCTTTTACGCGCAGGTTAAATCGTGTCGCGTTCATCCATGGCGCTTGAGCTGTCTCAGAAATCCGTCAGGATCTTGCTTCGGCTCGGTGTGCTGCTGCTGATGCTTCTGGTGTTTTCCAGCATCCAGCGCAGCTTTTTCCCCCCAGAGGGCTGTGATGTTTCTGATCCAAATATCACGGGATGGATTGGAGAGGGTTGAGAATGATGAGACGGATCATCATACTGTACACACATCTGCGTTTGTGTGTGTGTGTGTGTGTGTGTGTGTTATTCAACTGAAGAAGAGGCTTCGTCAGCTAAAAATACAGGAGAGGAGGAGGAGGAGGCTCTTAAAGGAGCAGCGGAGAATGAAGAGAGAAAACACACCAGCATCGTGATGCTCATCAGTTCACTCAAGGTCTGGTAACACTTTATGGTGACTTTCATCAAAATGCATTTGAAAAATATTATATAATGCTGTTCTGTATGATGTACATTCAGATATAAGAACGTATTTTATGAATCGAATATATACAATTAATGAAAAAGTAAAACTGAAACAAAAATTAAAAGCATTTTCGTTACTTCACTAAAATTAACATGAACTTCAATTAAATAAAATGTAAGAAAAACATTTATCATTTTAACTTATTGCACTAAAATAACTAAAACTGAAATCAAAAATAGTAAATATATTTAAAAAGCAAAAACTACTAAAAATGACAAAACCACACGGCAAAATGATTAAAATTTAACTAAAATTAAAATTGATTATTGATTCAAAATATTAATATACAAACTATAATGGTATCTCAGTGATAACACTGCATCTCCGTTAACTGTTTAAAAAAAAAATCATATCAACTTGAATTTATAATGTTTTTATTGAATTAATTAGACCTACATTTAATATTGATAAATGATAATAATATTATTATTAAATAAATACATTATAAATAAACTTTGGATAAGACCATCTGATAAACCATTAACTGTAAATATGTAAATCAAAGTGTCATTAATGATATTCCTATTTGAATGTACATCAATTAATGATCTGCTAGACAGTATGACGCATATTGTTTGTTAAATACCTTTATTATAGATTACCAGATCTTGCTTTGGATGAATCCATCAGAACTCAACACCTGATGGACAAATGTGATCTGTCAATCAAACAATATCCCACTGCCCAAATACCTTAAAAATCATATCATTTTATTGAAAATAACATGCAGAATGATATTATTTTAAATATATGTTAATAATATAAGTCTAATATCTATTGTTTTAATTCATTCAAATAAGAAAGTATGTTTATAACATTTATGATATCCACATCATTACTGTCTCATCCTTCCACTAGCGCTTTTGATAAATAATGAATCATTTCTAAATGCGCAATGAATATTTGATATGAAGTAAGGGAGGCTTCTGATGCCATTTTTATTTACATAATTTATAGATCTGTTCAAATAAATGATCTCCTACATTATGCATTCTGACTGTATGTTTTGTTCTATGATTAATAATTTGTTTCCCTCATTTTTGGATAAAAGCAAAATGATTTAACATTTGCAGTGAATGCAAATGTTTGTTTACTCGAACGTGAAGTTGCATAAAGATGCATTTCCCTTAGGCATCTTCACTGCAGAATCATTTGTTACTGATAATAGTCGGCCGTATTGACCCCTTTAACACCGCGACCCCTCCCATCAGTAATTAAGTGGTTAATTGTGACATTCGAACAGATGATTCTCCTGCAGGGGCTGCTGGATGTTCGCCTGCCTGTCCTCTGATGCCACAGGACCTGATTGACACCACATCACCTGGAAGTGCTGCTGCTGCTGCTGCAGGAGCCAATCAGATTTAGAGTTTGGAATCCTGCACCATGATGTCCTGCTCTGATTGGCTGGCCGGTAAGAGCCAATCACTGCTGTCTGGTTCACCTCACTGAGCCGCTGTGAGACAGAGGTCAGACTGGAATACACTCCCAGCATGTTTCTAATACCAAACCAAACATAGTATTACAGTATTTATGATTATCAGTAATTAGTTAACATTTTGCCAGTGAGCTTTATTTTATAAATCTGTGTTTGTATTTATGTAGCTAAAGCTTACTGCCACAAAATAGAAATGATTCCTTTATTGATTTTATTATTATTTTAGTCAACTTTTCTGTTGTTGATGTAGGTCATGTGTGTGTGTAATATAAAGTGTATTTATATTTATATATATATAAATGGCATAAATAAATACTAAAATACATATAATAAAAAAGAATAATGTTATGTAAATAACAAAATATAATAACAATTTTGAAAAAAGTATGAACTTTAGTAAACTTGTATTTTGTATTTGTATTTTTTTGTCTTTTAGGATTAAGATTGGGGTGGATACACACACACACACACACACACACACACACACACACACATATAGTGTATAATTATATACATAAAAATACAAAATTAATCATTTTAAAAAATAACTATTTTTATTAAATTTTATTTAAAATAAAGCTTTATTTTAACACATATTTGGCTAGATAAATGTGTATATGTGTGACTTTGTTTCTGTGAGACATTTAATGTTCTATCAGTTCAGACTGTCTCTAACATCGTCCACATAAAAGTATAATATTAATGAACATGCCATGTGTACCTGATTCTTCTGATGTCTTCTGATTATTGTTAAGTGAAGCGTGTAGTGAATGTGTGTCGTTTAGGGAACAGCCTCATGTTAATGTACTCCGTGATGATTTCCATGCGTCAGCTCATATTTGACTATTAGCCAAACGATATGAACATTGCTCTGAACCACAGTCCAGCTCATTCTAGAACAGATTCATGATTTTACTCAAACTGAGCAGCTGAATGAACTCCAATTTCCACTTTGTTTTTATGAATGCATATAGTAATGAATCTATTTAATGTCAATCTGTGTGTCAAACCCGTCAGCGAGAGCCATGCTAATATTTACATATTCTAATCTTACATCATTAATAATGTCAAACCTTGTTCACTCGGGTGAAACTGGCTCCTTGTCATTATACTTGCCAATTAATAATCATTCATATGCATTTTCAGAACATTTTGGCAAAGTTATGAACAAACATTCCAGTAAACGTTCGCTCAGACTTCTCAAAATGTTACCACAGAAACATTATTTACACATTCTTTAAATTTCAAAATGTTCAGAGAACATTAAAAAGCAACATTCCTATAATGTTTAGAAATTTAAAAAAAATGGAATGTTGCTTTAATATTCACATAACCAAGACAAATGTTTGAACAAGTTTGAGAAATAATTTCATAACCTGATTGTAACGTTACCAAAAATATTGTTAGAACATTATTAGCTCACTTAATATTTATGCCTTAATTTAATATTTATGTATTTGAATAACATATAAATATGATGCATATTTGTCAGTCATATGAAACGGGTCAGATTTCTGTAATAAATGGAATGTGTTTTAAACACACAACAACCAGATTTATATATTTATCATCAATAAATCCAAGTTGTTTCAATCTAACTGACTGAATATAGCTTATTCCATATTTTAATTAAGTTCATACTTTTTAACTGAACACATTATTGTATTTTAATGTAATTTGATTTATGCTGATTATTTAAATAAAAACAAATAGGTGTAAATAGTTCATAATAAATTATAACGTGAAATCTGACCTGTTTCATTTATGTATGACTGACAAATATGCATCACACATTTCTTAGTTTGTTTTGTTAAACGTGTGTAATCCAAATGCATGGAAATTTATATGAAATTATTCATATACATACATTTTAAATTCAGGCCTAAATATATACATTCTGTTCTGGATTCTTGTGTCCTATGCTGCTCTATAGTTTGGTTTTTGGCATGCTAGCACAGATAGGTGGTGTAAACCTGAGCAGGGTGGGTCCGGGCCGCTCTTGATGCTCATTTGCAATGCATATTGAAGGCTGGACGTCCTGCCGGCTCATTTTAGCCGAGTTTTTAGCCCAAACTCCTTCATTCTCACTGGGGACAATGAGTTCAGGACTGGAGCTTTAGACCACATTACTGTGGTGATCCGTCCAAAATGAATCGAAACCGCTACGCGCTTCAGGAGCCTGATGTCAAAGAATACCTGGTGAAGGGAGACAGGTTCACAAAATGGAAAGAAGTAAGTGGACGGGATCAGAATTAGGACTCATATGAACACACGAGATTCGATATGGATTCATATTTGACTGTACGACAGGTGCTTTTGGTCCTGATACTGATAATTATAAAAATACATAATTATCATGGGACATTACTGATTTTTGGAGGTAATATTTGTCAGTGTTTAATGAAAACAGGCCTCTTTGACCAGTTAGATTTACGTTTCTGGTCCATTTCTGATGTTTATATTCTTAATTTGTATCATGTTGAGAGATATTTAGTGGTTTAATGATTAAAAACTCTTGACAGGACTCCAAGAAAACCACACCGGTCACCATGAAGATGGATCCGAAGGGATTTTACCTGTATTGGATCAATCAGAGCAAGGTAAGATAGGAATTTGACTGTTTTTCTGCTGCTTCTACCAAAAAAAAAAAAACATTTTTTTTTTTTTTTTACATTTATAAATAATTTACATTAAGTCTATTTTGTAAGATCTTTATGTGTCACCTGAACAATATATACAAAACCTATCCATCTATTCACTTCTTACATTTATGCATTTTTGTTTTACATTTATTAGTTAATGTATTCTATATAATTTGTAAACCTTTTTTATCAGCTGAACCAAAATATACTAAATTATTGACCTGAAATGCCACTTACACTCACAAAAAGTAGTATGGTACAGTGATGGTAATCCCACAGTATTTTGACATTTACTATGATACAGCATGATATATTATGATACCATATTTATGTACCACAGTATTTACTTCAAAGAGCACCATCATACATGTCCAGAAACTACAGTATTACCATATAAAGTGTCCAACACACCATAATAGAGTCTTCTAATGTTTTGCCCTTTAAATAAATGTGGATAAATGTATTTAATTTGACACTTTTACTTAAAAATAATATTCTGTTTATTTTTATTTTATTTTTTAAATATAGTTTCCATTTTCATTTATTTTTTTGTGTATTTTTGGCATTTTTATTAGACTTTTAAAAGCATGTCTATAGTTTTTATTAGCTTTTTATTTCAATTTTATTTTATTTATTATTTATTTTTGAATTTTTTTAAATGTAATTGATCTGTTTATTTATTTATTTTTTATTTATTTTAGTTTTCATTAAGTTTTAGTTTGTTACTTTAGTACTTTAAGTTAAACTAAACGCTCTTGGCAACTAGCTGAAATAAAATAACTTTAAGTTTTGTTATACTTTATTTCTTTTCGTTTTAGTTTTAGAGAATTTTAATAGCACTTATTTGTCACTGGCATTTACAATCACAAAATCACAGCCAATATTTGCTGTTCCATTATGACTGCCAGTGGGAAGTGATTTGCTCTAATAGCTGAAAATATTATAATTTGATAATGCAATGATTATGTATATATTTTACATGTTAAATATATTAGATTAATTTTGCAATGCCCTGCCTGTTATGAGAGTAGCATCAACCAAACATAATATTCATAAGAGCTGCAGGCCTCCAGCGCGCGCGCGTGTGTGTGTGTGTTTGTGTGTGTGTGTGTGTGCGTGCGTGTGTGCGTGTGTGCGTGCGTGCGTGTGTGTGTGTGTGTGTGCGGATTTGTGGGTGTAATGTGTGTAGTAATTCATTCAAATACATAATTATTTATTTATATACAGTGCATTATATACTGTACATTGCTGATCTGTGTGCGTGTGTGTGTGTGAGTCTGAGTGAATATTGATTTGTGCTGATGAAGGTTTGCAGTGTGTCAGATCTCAGATCTCTTTCAGCTTCTTCTGTGGGCAGAGAAACATTCTGGGTTGCTGGATATAAACATGCACAGATCTGACAGCATATTGTGTGATTAATGTACATTCAAACGCATCAAGCTCATAATCATCAACTTTGTTTTTATCAATGTTATGTGGATATAAAGATTCAGTTCACTTGGGTTTATATGATTACTTCTTTATCTTAAACAAAAAGCATATTTGGGGGTCAATACATCCAGGCCCAAAATCAGATTTTATTGTATGTATTACTAAAATAGTACTAGAGTACTAAAATTAAGTAAAACTTAAATTAAAAAAAATTAAAGCCATGTATGTATGTATATATGTATATGTGTGTGTGTGTGTGTGTGTGTGTATGTGTGTACCTGGTATTTCATAGTCTGTGTGCGTGTGTGTGTGTGTGCGCGTGTGCGTGCGCGTGTGTGCGTGTGTGTGTGCGTGTGTGTGTGTGTGTGTGTGTGTGTGTGTATATATATATATATATATACGATAGTATTTATTCATATTTTGAATGAGCTTTTATTTTTATATTTCATAACATAATCTATTTGTAAGTGTGTTATGTGCTTTTGTCATATTTATTTATTTATTTTTTAAATATTTCTTAGTTTATTTTTTATTTTGGTTTTAGTTTTAGTAATTTTAATACTTCAACCTAAACCAAGGCAACATTTCTAAGTTTCAATTTTTACTTTTTAAGGTGTATTTATTATTATTTTTAATGTAATATTTTAGCTTCATTTCAGTTAACAAAAATAATTTGTAATAGTTTTAGTTAACAATAAGAAAACTTCACACAACATAATGTGATTTGTAAGGTCTTGTTTGCAATTATTGAAATAATTAGTTAAATAATATTTTTTTTGAGAGTGTTTGCCCTATTCTTTATTCATTTTCTGTCTCCTCATCCATTGCATTTATGCTTTTCTTAAAACATGAAATTATACATTTCATCAGTTCATGTGCTCTCCAGGAATCGAACCCATGACCTTGGCGTTGCTAACATCACGCTCTACTGTTAGAACAACAGAAATTCTGTATCTTATTCTGTGTATTATCTGTGATGTCACATCCTGTGTCTCTCCGTCCCGCAGGAAACTGAGTTTTTGGATATCGTCACCATCAGGGACACAAGAGCGGGAAAATATGCCAAACTCCCTAAAGTATGTGCCCTATCCATGTTATGTAATGTGTTTTGTGTTGCATAACTCAGTTTTCTTCATGACTAAACAGACCTGCCGGCCTTCAGACGGAGTGTCAGTGTTTGAGTGCACTGTTGCATTTGAGCATTTGTGTGAATTTGCCTTGCAAACAGCAGCGTTCAGCAGAAACATCCACTTACACAGCAATCACATCAACCACAGTCAACTCATGTTCACATCGAAGAACCACAGCAACTACTGACATACAGCATTAACATTCAAAAATGATTTCATCTCACAAAGTTGTTGGTTTTTACATTTAGATTTATGCATTTAGCAGATGCATTATCCAAAGCATCTTGCATAATTTTAAAATACTATTAGATAGGGTGTTATTGATGTTATATTTTATATATTAATGTTTCTATATAAATGAAATGGTGTTCTTTGTCTCTCTGCACACACACAGCTGTTGACCTCGCGTTTCTCCCTTCACACATTTGCATGAAGCCGGATTTGTTTGCCGGTCTGGGTTGTTCTTGTTGATGGCTCATGTATGGAAAGCAGACGTCATGGATGAGATGTTTAGAGTTTTCCCTCCTAAACGTCACTTGCTTTAACATTTTGATGTTTGATGCAGTGACTTTCAGAAATCAGAAATCTGAAGTGTTGTTTTAGGGTTTAGGTAGACAACGTTTCATATTCTCAAGCAACGTCTTATGATTTTCTTCCTCTTTCAGCATCCAAAGGTTCGTAACGTCTTCAACATGGATTTTCCTGACAGCCATCATCTGGCCAAAGCGCTGACCATCGTGACGGGACCAGACACCATCAGCCTCTCCTATCACAACTTCTTCGCTGCTAAAGAAGTGGCTCAGGTAGCATACTTCATAAATGTGTTTAATTTGAACCATAATCACATACTTCAATACATTTGATAGATAGATAGATAGATAGATAGATAGATAGATAGATAGATAGATAGATAGATAGATAGAATG
>NW_015551124.1:1226404-1227121 GCF_001515605.1 Sinocyclocheilus anshuiensis
AGATAGACAGACAGACAGACAGACAGACAGATAGACAGATAGATAGATAGATAGATAGATAGATGATGCACTCATAATGATCTCTTGTTCTCTGGAGTGTTGAATGACTGCAGCCACACGTTTATCAGGACTAATGTTCCCTTCAGCCGCTGGTCTTTGTGGTTCGGAAATGGGGTTTATGAGTTTATGATTTTCATATCCTGCCACTAATAAGCTGCAGTGCAGATCAATTGTGTTATTTCTGTGTGCCTCGAAGCGCTGAGGTTTATCATACGCCCTCTGGTGGGTGAATGCATTGTAAACACATCTGACTGAACTAAACACAGGCTGGGTTTGTTATTAGTGCCGTTTGTTCAGTAACACTATTGTTATTGATTTGAACAAACAAAGTAGTAAAGGAGTAGTTCACGCCAAAATAAAAATTTAGGGGCCATCCAAGAGTTTGTTTCTTCATCAGATTTGGAGAAATGTAGCATTGCATCAGTGTCTCAGCAATGGATGCTCTGCAGTGAATGGGTGCCGTCAGAATGAGAGTCCAAACAGCTGATAAAAACATCACAATAATCCACAAGTAATCCACAGCACTCCAGTCCATCAGTTAACATCTGGAGAAGACAAAAGCTGAAACAAACTCTCAATTGAGACGTTTTTAACTTCAAACTGTTACTTCCAGCTAAAATACCATAATCCATAATAACGCTTCCTCCAGTGAAAAAG
>NW_015551124.1:1227138-1238932 GCF_001515605.1 Sinocyclocheilus anshuiensis
CACTTTTTCACTGGAGGAAGCGTTATTATGGATTATGGACTCATATTTTAGCCAGAACCAATGGTTTGAAGTTAAAACGTCTTGATGGATTTGTTTCTTACTGGAGTGTGTGGATTATTGTGATGTTTTTATCAGCTGTTTGGACTCTCATTCTGACGGCACCCATTCACTGCAGAGGATCATTTTCAGATGATCGTGTTTTTCTAATCTAAGTTTCTTCCTGGCACAGACGTGGGCAGACGACATTCTGGCTATAGCATATAACACACTGAGATCAAACGCCTGCAGACAGGTCTTCCTGGAGAAAGTGTGAGGATTTGTGCTAGTCATGACATGACAAATATTGATTTATATTCCCGATACTCTTCTGAAAATTATTTCATTGATGTTTTTCTTGTTTCTGTCTTCTTTACAGGTATGTCCGACTCTCATTGCAGACCAACAAAGATGGAAAAATTCCTGTTAAAAAGTAAGAAAAACATTGATAATAATCAGAAATGTTTCTTGAGCAGCAAATCAGCATATTAGATGATTTCTGAAGATCATGTGACACTGAAGACTGGAGTAATGATGCTGAAAATACAGATTTGATCACAGCAATCAATTATATTTTACATAACATTCACATAGAAAACCGTTCTTCTGAACACTAATAAAATTTCATATTATTGTTGTTTTTGTCTGTATCAAATAAATCATAAAAATCTTACCGACCCCAAACTTTTGAACAGTACAGCATTTGGGATGCAAGTTTCTCTTAAGAACATGTGCTAATAGGTTTATTGTTGCACATTAAAGTGATACTTGTCATTTCAGGCTAATATTTTATGTGAGATCTTCTCATAATGATCTTAATCTTTCATCTCAGCATCTTAAAGATGTTTCCAGCAGACAAGAAAAGAGTGGAAGCTGCTCTGGCTGCAGCAAATCTCCCGAAGGGAAAGGTGTGTGTGTGTGTGTGTGTGTGTGTGTGTGTGTGTGTGTGTGTGTGTGTGTGTGTGTTTATGCAGTATTTAACCATCAGTCGTCTTGTGTTGTTAGTTTGACACCATTAAGTCTGATGTGTTCACTGACGCGGCCTTCAAGACCTTCATACTCAATCTCTGTCCCAGACCTGAAATCAATGAAATCTTCACGTCCTTGTGAGTGAATGCACTCCATACGTTCATTTGACACACGCATGAGTTCATTAATGATCATGAATCAGTGTTTGATTGTGACCTCCATAGCACCAAGGGAAAGGGTTTCATGACGAAGGAGATGCTGGCCAAGTTTCTGAACGAGAAACAGCGAGATTCCCGTCTCAATGAGGAGCTGTTTCCACTCGTCAGACCCGAACAGGTGAAGAATCTCATAGAGAAATATGAGCCGAGCTCGTCCAACGCCAGCCGCGGTGAGTTCAGTTTAATCATTGATTTTTTTACAATCTAAACATGCAAGATGGATTCATATGAGATGCAGTGTTATTTTAGTATTATTGATTTAATTAACATTTTGAATGAGCTGTTTATATTTTCAGTTTTATTTATTTTTATTTTATGTGCTTTTTTCGTGTTTTTTATTTCTATTGCATTAACTTTAATTTTGTCATTTTTTAACTTTAAACTTCAACATAAATGTTTTTTTTTTTTTTCAGGTTCCAGTTTTTGTATTTTTATGTTTTTAATGTATCTTTCATTAACATTATTATTCTTACATTTATAGTATTCTTACATTTATGGATTTATGATCCACTGGCAACAGTTTTATTCATGTAAAATTAAATTAAATTAAATTAAATTAAATTAAATTAAATTAAATTAAATTAAATTAAATTAAATTAAATTAAAAAATGTATCTTATTCGAAAATTAACAATATAAAATCTAAATATACTGTAACAACAATAAAAATTATAATATAGTATAATATAATAATAATAAAAATTATAATATAGTGTAATATAATAAGAATATAATATTAATAAAAACTATATATATATATATATATATATATATATATATACATTTAAAGAACATAACTAATAAAATAATATAATATAATATAATATAATATAATATAATATAATATTTCTAAAAAACCTGTAGCTCTGTGAATGACAAAACAGTGTTTCCGAACCTGGTTGAACAAGAGGCTGTGTGACTGTATATTTGTGAAGATTCATTCAAGTTTGTTGCTGCTGCAGGTCAGATTTCTCCAGATGGTTTGATGTTTTATCTGATGGGATCTGAAACATCAGTGGTGAAACTGGACAAACTGGCCCAGAGTCACGATATGACTCAACCAATCCCACATTACTTCGTCAAATCCTCCCACAACACCTATCTCACAGGTGAGGAAAAAACCAAAACACTGAGGATTTTACAGATATTTACTTGAAAGTTATTGCTTTTATTGTTTTTAACTTGAAATGTGAAATTTCACAATACTCGATACCCATTTACGATAACAGCAATAACTAATACCTAAATAATATAAAGTTCAAACATTAAAGACAAGTACACAGTTAATAATAAAATGAGAACAAATAAACTTATTACAAGCACTAACACAAATAAATACAATAAACAAAGATAGCCTAAATAAACAGTACTTTACAATGCTTGTGAAAACTGTATTACTGTACGAAGTAAATATACACAGATACCTATTAAAGCTACATAAGTTATTTAGTTAAGACCAGAGAGAGATTCTTCCTTTTCTTTTGTTGTTTGATTAACTTTATTAACATAGGAAACAGAAGGAGGCTGCACATTGACACATTTTCTTAACTGTTTACGTTCACTTAACCGACTGTGTTTACGTGGATATTCGTCAAGACGTGCATTTTCACTCAATTTTGTCTGTATTTGCTCAAAAAGACACGAAAGAGACCTCGACTCGGTACGTGAGTGCACAGAAACAGTTGAGCCCACTTTCACGCCGTCTCGCACTTGAATGGCTTAAAATCAGTATAAAATCACCTTAATGTTTAAACTGAAGACTTAAAAACAGTGTTGGTGGTAACGCATTACAAGTAACGCGAGTTATGTAATCAGATTACTAGTAAAGTAATGCATTACTTTTTAATTTAGAAGGGAATATCTGAGTTACTTTTTCAAATAAGTAACTCCAGTTGCTTTGATTTCTCGTGTATTGAGTGACAGCTCTGGTGTTGCCATGGTGACAGAGATCAGGAGTAAGTGCAGAGCGTTGTGTGTGAACATGATCTTACTGTAGCTCTAGACTAAATATGAATTTACATGTATTTACTCATCCCACCTGCACAAAAACAGATTCAGCGTTCCTCAAAATGAATAAAAACAGTCAAATGCAAACTCAGAGTATTATACAAACCTGCGATAATTAAATATGTTAAATAAGACAAATATCATTTATGTATTTAATCCCATTTTATTAACCAATGTCTTTGGTACTGATCCGATTCAACCACACTAATAAGCAAAAATGACACATTTGTGTTTCATTTTTGTTATTGCTGAATTGTGTTGAACTTTTTCACTTTTGTTGTGAAAGGGCTATTACGTTTGTAAAATAACTACTTTTTATATAAAAAACAAACAAGCAAGCCCTGCCCAGATTTAAAAAGTAACTCAAAAGTAACATAACGCATTACTTTCCATAAAAAGTAACTAAGTGACGTAATTAGTTACATTTTTAGGGAGTAACACAATATTGTAATGCATTTAAAAACATTTCATGCATAAAAACACTTGAAAATGATAGACTTTTCTGATGAAGCAGCACTGGAACAACAGTTCAGATTATAGCTTTAGAGGGCTAAGAGGGTCTAACTACACTGCAGTTCAAAAGTTTGGGATCAGTAAGATTTTTAATGTTTTTAATGGAGTCTCTTATGCTCAACGAGGCTGTATTTATTTGATCAAAAATACAGAAAAAACAGTAATATTATGAAATATTATTGCAATTTCTAACATTGGATTCCCATTTTTATATACTTATAATTATATAATTAAAAAAATATATAGTTTATTTCTGTGATCAAAGCTGAATTTTCAGCATCATTTCTCCAGTCTTCAGTGTCACATGATCTTCAGAAATCATGTTAATATGCTGATTTATTATCAGTGCTGGAAACTGTTGTGCTACTTATTTTTTTGGAACCTGTGATACTTTTTTCTTAAAAAGAACAGCATTTATTCAAAATATAAATCTTTTCTAACAATATAAGTCTTTACTATCACTTATGACCCATTTAACACATCCTTCCTGAATAAAAGTATTAATTTCTTTAAAAAAAAATAAAGAAAAAAAATTACTGACCAAAAAACTTTTGAGTAGTAGTGTATATTGTAACACAAGATTTCTTTTTTGAATAAACGCTGTTCTTTTTAACCTTTTATTTATCAAAGAATCCTGAAAAAGTATCACAGGTCCCAAAAAACTATTTTCCAGTTTCCAGCACTGATAATAAATCAGCATATTAGAATGATTTCTGAAGATCATGTGACACTGAAGACTGCAGTAATGATGCTGAAAATACAGCTTTGGTTCACAGGAATAAATTACATTTTAAAGTATATTAAAATAGAAAACCGTTATTTTAAATTGCAATAATATTTCACAAAATTGCCGTTTTTGATCAAATAGATAAAAAAAAAAAAGCTTCTTTAAAAAACATAAAAAAATCTTACTGATCCCAAACTTTTGAACAGCAGTGTACCTCTGGCCCTGGCTTTAACACTTCTTCAACAGGTACCGTTAGTTTAGTTTTTTGGGGTAAATGAATGGATAAAACACAGTAAAGCATGTGTTGTGTGCAGCTGGGCAGCTGACGGGCGTCTCGTCTCCGGAGATGTACCGCCAGTGTCTCCTCGCCGGGTGCCGCTGTCTGGAGCTCGACTGCTGGAAGGGCAAACCTCCGGATGAAGAGCCAATCATCACCCACGGCTTCACCATGACAACCGAGATCCTCTTCAAGGTCAGTTCCTCCAATCAGAGCTCTCTCGCTTAGTCTCGCTGTGATTATGGGATGCGCAGTGGAGACTCATTATACTCAGTCAAGCTACATTTGACAGAAATCAAGACAGGTCAACTTCAGCTTTACAGCAGATTATTAATCGCTTTGATTTACTGAATCAAAACATATGTGACTCGGGACCACAAAACCAGTCATAAGGGTAAATTTTTTTAAATTGAGATTTATACATCATATGAAAGCTGAATAAATAAGCTTTCCATTGATGTATGGTTTGTTAGGATAGGACTATTTGGCTGAGATACAACTATTTGAAAATCTGGAATCTGAGGGTGCAAAAAAATCTAAATATTGAGAAAATCTTGAGAAAAAGTTCTTAGCAATGCATATTACTAATCAAAAATTAAGTTTTGATATATTTACAGTAGGAAATTTACAAAATATCTTCATGGAACATGATCTTTACTTAATGTCCTTATGATTTTTGGCATAAAAGAAAAATCAATAATTTTGACCCATACAAATATACCCCAGCGACTTAAGACTGCTTTTGTGCTGCAGGGTCAGGTATGTATAAATAACCTCAGGAAGAAGAAGCGCCCTTTAGCATACTTTTAAAAAGAGCATTTATTATGGAAATAACATACTTTAAAGGAGTATACTGTGCAGTGCAGTGTTTACGGGCGTTTAATTTACATGTTAGTTGCAATAAAAATTAGTTTAAATTTTTATTACATGCAATGAATATAATGTATTGACAAGCATTTATGGTAACTATAATATACTTTAATGTCATTTCTATTGCAACTTGTATGTCTTTAAATATATCTATTTTTTATAATGATGTTGCAATTCAGTGCGTTTAACTTACTATACAGTTAAATTATAATCAAGTATCTTAGTCAACTCAACACATCAAAATAAGTCTACTTCTTTAAAGCTTGACAAAAAATATTCCAACATCATGATTTGAAATGTACTTTTAAATAAAAATATAATTTGATTAAAATGAAATAAAATAAATGGTGACCAGTTACATGAACTAACATAAACCGGTAACACTTTACAGTAGGCTTCCATTTGTTAACATTAGTTAACTATGTTAGTTAATATCAACTAACAGTGAAAAATACTTCAAAGCACTTATTTATCTTAGCTATTTTTCATTTGAACATTTATTAAAACGTTAAAATCAAAAGCATTAAAAAACATAATGATTTAAAATGTACTTTAAAATAAAAAAACATTATTTGACATATTACAAAGTGTGGTTTTTAAAAGTATACTTAAGTTGTGTCTCTTTTTTAGTCACTTAACTGGCCTTTTATTTCATTAATATTATATTATCTACAATTTTTTTTAAATATACTTTTGAGATTTGAAGTACACTCCAAGTGCATATTAAATATGATTTTGCACACTTCTATTTCACAAGGATGAGGAAGGAAATTTCATTAAAGGGGTCATATGATGCTTTTTTAAAGATCATTATTTTGTGTATTTTACTTCATGATTATGACTTTAGGATGTGATTGAAGCGATCGCTGAGAGTGCCTTCAAAACGTCCAAGTATCCTGTTGTCCTTTCGTTTGAGAACCACGTCGATACGTAAGACACTTTTTGCTCCTCGTGCTGCAGATTTGATGCTGTGATATTTCTGATATGATATAAATGAGATCACGTGTATGTTTCAGAGTGAAGCAGCAGGAGAAGATGGCCTACTACTGCAGGACAATCTTTGGAGACGCTCTGCTCGTTGACGTACTGGACAAATATCCCGTGAGTTCAGATGTGGGGATGGTTTTGTTGGATTCAAACACTTGTGAAATATACAGTATATCTACACTGGCACAATTATTATTTTAACGTCATTCAGCAAATATACAGAGAGTTGAAATACATTTAGAATGTTGACGTTATACTCCACCGAATACTATTTTAAAAAGCATTTTGCCGATGAACATTTGAAAAATATTGAATCATTAAAAATGTAATTTGTCATACCACAGGACTATTTGAAATTGAGTAGTGAAGATAAAAATGTGATTAAAAGTAATGAAGGTAAGTCATGAAGGTATATAATAGTTAGCATGAACTACAAATAAAAAAATATATATATTTCTAAAGTTTTGACAAGTGGAGCCAAAAATGTGATTAAAAATGATAAATAAAATAAAGGGGAAATAGTTGCTCAAACTAAAATCGACAGTTTACATTAAGGTTCTGTTTGTTAACATTAGATTAGTTAACTATATTAACTAACAATATAAAAATACTTCTAAAGTAAAATAAACGGTGATCAGTTGCATTAACTAAAACGAATGTACAATAAAGATACATTTAAAGAACCATTAGTTAACGACATTAGTTAGTATGAACTAATAATAAAAACATTTATAACGCATTTAAAATGGACTAGTGGAGAAGAAAATGTGATTCTGATCAATTAAATAAAATACGATAATAAAATTAAATATAAAATACAATAAAAGGTGACCAGTTACATAAAATAAAGCAAAATAAACCAGTAACACTTTACAGTGAGGTTCAATTTGTTAACATTAGTTAACTATGTTAGTTAACATGAACTGTCAATGGATGATGCTTATAAAGCATTCATTAATCTTCGTTAATTTTCAACAGACCTGAGCTAACAATGAATGGTTGTGCTTTTATTAATTAACGTTAAAAAAGATTAATAAACACTGTAAGTTAATGTTAATGCATTAGCGAACATTAACTAATGGGACTTACCATTGGTGTTACCAATAAACTATTATAAAACGGAGAGTTCCGGTCCTTGATTCTGATTGGCTGAGCCGCAATATTGCACGCTGTTAATAGTAATTCTGTTTAACATCTCATCTAATGTTCTGTGGTTTGTTTTTCAGCTGAAGCCGGGTCATCCGATGCCGAGTCCGTCTGAGCTGATGGGTAAAATACTGATCAAGAATAAGAAAAGCAGCGCACCTGCCAGCAAACCAGAACAGGCCAAGAAAGCGTCTGGTCCAGAGCAAGCAAACGCATCTGCGGACGACTCTGAGTCCAACCAGCCGGCCGATCCAAACCAACCCGCTCCAGCTAACCCAGAGGCCAGCGACCTGCCGCATGCAGCCGGTCAGTTCATCCATTAACCAGTCCTCAAACTAGTTTGCAGTGTCAGTGGACTGTTTCTATGAAGCGTCCAAATACTTTTAGTGCTTGCGGTGTTTGTGAAGATGCTTCGACGGGCCACCAAAAAAAAAATAACAACAGTATTTTGTGTCTAACCGCTCCAGATGAGCGTGAAGAGCATGATGACCACGATGAACAGGACGAAGAGAAGATGAAGAACTCTGATGAGGTGAAGTAGATGCTGTATACTTGTAACTTCTGGCCTCTTTTGAGGAGCGTAATTGTAAGATTGAAGAAATGCACATTTTAAAACCTAAAGAAGTCACCAAGGCTGCATGTATTTGACCAAAATAAAAACAGTAAAAATTGTGAACTAGTATTACAGTTTAAAATAACCATTTTCTAATGTAATATGTGTTCAACTGTAATTTATTTCTGTGATCAAATCTGTATTTTCAGCATCATTACTCCAGTCTTCAGTGTCACATGATCTTCAGAAATCATTCTAATATGCTGATTTGCTGCTTGAGAAACATTTCTGATTATCATCAATGTTGAAAACATTTTACATTGATACATTTTATTTTTCAAGATTCTCTGATGAATTGAAAGTTCAAAAGAACAGCAATTATTTCGTCTTTTATTATGCAAATTATGATATGGTATAATAATGTACAATATATAGTACAATATAATCTTGTATAATATAATACATTATACTGGCACTTTTTGATCATTTTAATGCATCCTTGCTGAATAAAATTATTAATTTCTTTAAAAAAAAAAAAAAAAACTGTTTTTGAAGAGTAGTTTATGCTGCAGTGAAACTAATGTAGTAAAGACACTTCAATTTGCTTGTTTTCAATTTGCAAGTAATTGTCTGCTACATGTACAATGACTTCTCTTTTTTTAATCAACATCTAATGAGTCTGCATTATTTGTCATTTCCTCTCAGGGAACCGCTGGACAGGAAGTGACAGCATACGAGGAGATGTCCGCTCTGGTCAACTACGTACAGCCCAACAAATTCATCTCTTTTGAGAACGCAGCCAGTGAGTTCACGCTCATATGTGTGTGATGAATACATAATACATGCACCTGAATCTCTGAAACCTTCTCTTAGACCATATTACACAATACATATAATTACCTTTTTTTTTGCAAAAGATTCCCCTTTGAGCTATAAATATGCTAAATCAAATGTATAAACCAATAAAATGTAGTGAAATTATTTAAATTTCACCCTAGTAACACTTTCCAATAATTTCGTTTGTTAACATTTGTAATTACATTAGCTAACATGAACTACAATGAGCAATATATTTTATTAATATTTGTTGATGTTAGTTAAAAATATGATTCTTCATTGTTCATACTGACAGTGCATTAATTGATGCTAACATACGACATTGGATTTTTATTTATATTTTTATATGACTTTATTGATTTTTATATTTATCAGTTCAAGCGTTCAAGAATTAGTTCAGGCTTTAAGGGCTGCAGATTTCAGTCAAAATAAAAGTTTGATGGTTCAGTGTTTGAAAATGAAGAAATTAAATAAAAAGTATTTTTACAAGTAATGTAAATAATAATTATTATATTAGTTTTTCTTAAATGCTCATTTTTATAATACAGTGTAATATTGCGATTGTTTGTATAATTTTTTTTATATTGTTATTTAATAATAATAATTCACCCAGAAAGAATAAGATCAAAATAAAAGTTTGATGGTTTAATGATTAAAATAAATACATTAAGACAGCCACATCTATTGATATTGTAATTTTAAAGTAAAATAAAATTATTATTATTATTTATTTAATATTCAATTTTTTTTATTTTATAGTGAATAATTACAATAATAATATTTATTATTATTAATATTTAATTTATTATTATGAATAATGTTTATTTAGTATATATGTATATATATTTTATTTATTTATTTATTTTACTTTTATTATAAGAGATGAAAATGTGCTGCATAGTAGGACTGGATCTGTTGTTTTTGCCTTCTGTCCCATGATGCTTGTACGATGCTGACAAATCTCTAAAAAAGTGTTTCATACTGACTTGTTTTCACCATCTGATTCTGTCCAAATTTAGAAAAAAACAAGAGTTTTGTCATCTCTTCCTTCGTGGAAACCAAAGGGGAGAGTCTGATCGCTAAGAACGCTGTGGACTGGGTCGAGTATCCTTTACTTCTGACATGTCCTCTCAGTTAGATTCAGACTCAGTGTTTTCTGGTGTTTGGATGTCAGTGCTTTCCTAAACTGATGACTGTAGATATAATAAGAGGCAGATGAGTCGTATCTACCCTAAAGGAACCCGTGTGGACTCTTCGAACTACAGTCCACAACCCTTCTGGACCGCCGGCTGCCAGTTTGTGGCGCTCAACTACCAGACTATGGGTGAGACGAGTCAAATCACAGCCAACATTGGCAGTTTTTATGTCCCTGCAGCACAAAAGCAGTCTTAAGTCGCTGGGGTATATTTGTAGCAATAGCCAAAAATACATTGTATGGGTCAAAATTATCCATTTTTCTTTTATGTCAAAAATCATTAGGATATTAAGTAAAGATCATGTTCCATTAAGATATTTTGTAAATTTCCTACTGTAAATATATTAAAACTTAATTTTTGATTAGTAATATGCATTGCTAAGAACTTCATTTGAACAACTTTGAAGATGATTTTCTCAATATTTTGATTTTTTTGCACCCTTAGATTCCAGCTTTTCAAATATTGTCCTATCCTAACAAACCACACATCAATGGAAAGATTATTTATCCAGCTTTTAGGTTATGTATAAATCTCGATTTCGAAAAATTTACCCTTTTGACTGGTTTTGTGCTCCAGGGTCACGTTTGTTCTTATAAAAATGGGCAAGAATGTCATTACATTAGCACAGGGTTTCCCAAAACTGGGGTTCTTGAGTTGATGAAAAGTAATATTTACTCATATGTAACTTTAATATAGCTAATATTTATTTAAATCATAAAAATGTAGAATAACAATAATTAATAAAAAAAATTATAATTATTTAAAATAACTCCCACATAATATTTCTACATTTTATAAAACAATTTTTATTTGTTCACCTGAATGTCATGTGACCATCAGCTGACATCAGAGAATTGTGAACACGCATATGTGTTGTGAAATTATTGAAATATTAAATTTCAGGGATATTTCAAGTAAATATTTTGACAGCTGACAGAAAAGATTGAAAATCCCTGCCAATCGTTTCTCTTTGTTAACCTTCACTTATCTTTATCATTTGTATTTGAATATGATGAGTAACCAAATGTAAAGTGTGTAAATTGGTGCGTTTTAAAGCTGTGCACCGACCACATCAGCTCTTGTTATTAATGAAACTGATCTCCTGTCACTGTGTCTGTGGGTTTAATGGTGTGATGTGTATTTGATGCTGTAGATTTCCCCATGCAGCTCAACATGGCTCTGTTTGAGTTTAACGGCAGGACGGGTTACCTCCTCAAACACGACGTGGTCCGTCGCAGCGACAAGACGTTCGATCCCTTCACCGACAGGATTGACACCATTATCGCCAGCACTCTCACCATTAAGGTAATGCAGAAATGCTTTGGGACTTATATAGAAGAACGGTTCTATAACAATGCATTTGGCAGATACTCATATATATATATTAGTACTGTCAAACGATTAATCGTGATTAATTGCATCCAAAATAAAAGTTTTTGTTTATATAATATATGTGTGT
>NW_015551124.1:1239070-1240242 GCF_001515605.1 Sinocyclocheilus anshuiensis
GTTGTAATAAAAGGTAATAATTAAATCACAAAAATGTCAAATTAAAAAGAAAAAAAATAATATAAATAATAATTTAAAATAAAAGTAATGGAATTTAATTGATTTTCGTACATTTTCGTAAATAGTAAATTCGTTTTTATTTTACAATAGTAATAAAGCAGCAATACAATATATATATTTTATAATATATATATTATTGTCATTTAATAATAATAATAATAATAATAATAGCCATATTTCTATTTTATTTTATTTTTATCCAAATTATGCAGCTCTACACATCAAACCTGGAATTTGCTTTATCGCATTTTAAATCAGAGTCCGATTTTTTTTTTTTTTTTTTTTAAATCTGAATTTATATAAATACACACACATACAGTATATATTTTGAAAATATTTACATGTATTTACATGTCTGTATTTATGTTCATATAATTTATATTATAAATAAATAAATATATTTAATATATAAACATAACCTATTTTTCTGAAATATATACTGTATGTGTGTGTATTTATATATACATAATAAATATACACAGTACACACATATTATGTAAACAAAAAAACTTTTATTTTGGATGTGATTAATCGCAATTAATTGTTTGAAAGCACTAATATATATATATATATATATATTATTTTATTAGCTTTATAATTTGCATTTATTTTTTTTGTCAAAATAAAAGTTTGGTGGTTTAATGTTTGAAATTAGAAGTATTGTAATTTTACAATATGCAATGTAAAATAAAATGATGATTATTATTATTATTTTCTTCAATACTTGATTTTTAGTTTTACAGTGAAATATTAAAGTTGTAATAAAAGGTAATAATTAAATCACAAAAATGTCAAATTAAAAAGAAAAAAAATAATATAAATAATAATTTAAAATAAAAGTAATGGAATTTAATTGATTTTCGTACATTTTCGTAAATAGTAAATTCGTTTTTATTTTACAATAGTAATAAAGCAGCAATACAATATATATATTTTATAATATATATATTATTGTCATTTAATAATAATAATAATAATAATAATAGCCATATTTCTATTTTATTTTATTTTTATCCAAATTATGCAGCTCTACACATCAAACCTGGAATTTGCTTTATCGCATTTTAAATCAGAGTCCGATTTTTTTTTTTTTTTTTTTTAAATCTGAATTT
>NW_015551124.1:1240326-1249021 GCF_001515605.1 Sinocyclocheilus anshuiensis
TTTTATTTTTTAGTTATATATATATATATATATATTGTTTAATTTATCTTAATAATTTACACACATATTAAGAACATACATTTCCAATTCATTATGTGCCATCTTTTTGCTATCAGTGAATTTTGCTCTCCTCTTTCTTGACTTGTAAATGTGAGTGTGAACTGTATCCTGTGTTCAGATTTACTCCGGTCAGTTCCTGTCGGATAAGCACGTGAAAACCGGAGTGGAGGTCGAGCTCATCGGTTTGCCCAAAGACCCCAAACGCAAATACCGCACCAAAATGAGCACGACGCCCAACGCCATCAACCCCGAGTGGAACGAGGAGCCTTTCGTCTTCGAGAAGGTCAGATCCCACGGCTCTCGTATCATTCATGACTCAGGTGTGTTTGAGCTGCTCCGAGGCTGACGTCTGTGTAATGTTGAGCAGATCTTGCTGCCGGAGATGGCTTACCTCAGACTTGTGGTTCAGGAGGAGGGCGGCAAGTTCTTGGGTCACCGAATCATCCCTCTGGACGCTCTGCAAACAGGTGAGACCAGCACATGTGTGACCCTGCAGCACAAAAGCAGTCTTAAGTCGCTGGGGTATATTTGTAGCAATAGCCAACAATACATTGTATGGGTCAAAATTATACATTTTTCTTTTATGCCAAAAATCATTAGGATGTTAAGTAAAGATCATGTTCCATGAAGATGTTTTGTAAATTTCCTACCATAAATATATCAAAACTTAATTTTTGATTAGTAATATGCATTGCTAAGAACTTCATTTGGATAACTTTAAAGGTGATTTTCTCAATATTTAGATTTTTTTGCACACTCAGATTCCAGATTTTCAAATATTGTCCTATCCTAACAAACCATGCATCAATGGAAAGCTTATTTATTTAGCTTTAGTTCACCCAAAAATGAAAATTCTGCCATTGATTGCTCACCCTCATGTCGTTCCAAACCCGTAAGACCTTTGTTCATCTTCAGAACACAAATTAAGATATTTTTGATGCATTCTGACAGCTCTCTGACCCTCCCATAGACTGCAATGTAATTAACACGATCAAGGCTCAGAAACGTAGCAACGAGATCGGTAAAATAATCCATGTGACATCAGGGGCTCAACCGTAATTTTACGAAGCTACGAGAATACTTTTTGTGCACAAAAGAAAAAAAAAAAACGACTTTATTCAACAATTCGTCAATATTTTACCAATGTCCTTGCTACGTTTCTGGACGTTGATCGTGTTAATTACATTGCCGTCTATGGGAGGTTCAGAAAGCTCTTGGATTCCATCAAAAAATCTTAATTTGTGCTCCGAAGATGAACGAAGGTCTTATGGGTTTAGAACGACATGAGGGTGAGTAATCAATGACAGACTTTCATTTTTGGGTGAACTATCCCTTTAATTTAAAAAAAAAATGGACCCTTATGACTGGTTTTGTGGTCCAGGGTCACATATGAGGATTTTTTGGTGGAACAAAACAAGTTTGTCAAATGCTGTGATGGTTTGCAGGTTTCCAGCACATCTGTCTGCGCAACGAGGGCAACATGCCGCTCACGCTGCCGTCTCTGTTCGTTCACATCGAGGTGAAGGACTACATCCCCGCTGCATTCGCCGGTACTGACCTACAAACCTACACTAACATGCTTTCATTGAACGCCACATCAAATAACCTCTCGATGATCGTGTTTCTGCTAGATTTCTCAGATGCACTTTTCAATCCTGTGAAGACTTCAAAGCCACCGAAGACTGAGGTAGAATTAAATGCACAGATAGTAATAGATGCTGATGCATATTTTACATTATTATAATTAACTAAAACTAAAACCATAAGAAAAAAGTAAAAGTCAACTGAAACAAAATACAGAAAACTTATTTTATTTTAGCTTGATGCCAAGGCAACATTTCTTATTTCATGTAGTTTAACTTGATGTACTAAAATAATAAAAAACAAAATAAAATGAATAAAAATTATATAGACATTTAAAGAAAATAAAACCTAATAAAAATCACAAAAACACACTACAAAATTACTAAAAATGTAATTAAATTGAAAGTGAAAACAGAAAATATGAAATAAAAACTCATTCAAAATAATAGTATAAGAAGATCTCAAGGATACCAAAATAGCCACGGTTATTATAGTTAGCTAAAATTAAAACAAACAAAAAACTTTTTAATAAACTTTTAAATAAACATTAGCTGAAATAAAATAAAATATGAAAACCTTAAAAGTATTTTATGTCAGCTAGTTGCCAAGGCAACATTTCTCATTTATATTTATTTTAAGTTAAAAATAACTAAAATGGAAATGAAATGTATAAAACGTATGTAGACATTTAAACATAATTAATACAAATGATAAAAACATACAAAAAATACAAAAACTAAAATATAAAAATAAAAACTAATTTAAAGTAATAAGAACTATAATAAAATCTTATGATACTAAAGTAACACTGATGACAACCAGGGTTATTATAGTAAAAAAACAAAAAAAAAAGAACTTATTTTATTTTAAATAGTTGCAGCATTTCTAATTTTCTTTTAGTTTAACTTTATAAAATATTAAAATAACTAAAACTAAAAATGAATAAATTATGCAAAAATAAAAACGTTTAGACATTTAAAGAAAAAGTAATAAAAATGATAAAAACACAAATTACTTAAACTTTATCAAAAAAGAAAATAAAAAAGCAATAATAATAATAAACTATATTAATTGTACCTCAATGATATTAAAATAATACTGATAGCAACCTCTAAACTGCATAATTGACTATTAACTGAGATAATTGATTTCCTTCATAACTGTGCTAGTTTTTATATCTCTTGTAATAATTCAAATCTAATATTTCATGAACATGGATGAACTTATTTGTTAAGTAGCCATGTAAAAAGTGTGATAGTGTACAATCATTCAGTCGTTATTGAAAAATGAACACAGTTGTCCTGTGCTTATTGTCAGGCTCCTGATCACTCTGTCTGTCTCTGCATTGTCCCTTGCTTAACCATGTAATCTTCAGCTTTTATAAATGCTAAAAGATGAAAAAGCAGGTCTCACACAGATCTCACTGTACTCTCGTCTTCAGAGTTTAACATACGTGTGTGAATATGAGTTACCTCTGGCTGACGGAGCCCAGACACCTGCCGCAGGTAAATAACACACACTTACAGAAACACTGATATGCTGTGTTTTCTAACAAATCCATCATAGTACTCTATGAAATACCTGACTCTACTAATAAATATAAACTAATTATCAATTTGAGTGGGTGAGAACATAACTTTTAATAAAAAATATATATATATATATATATATATAATAAATAAATGTTATGAATCTAAATATTTTTTATGGTTTCTGTTTTGATTTTAATTTATTTTAAATTTAATGTTAGTAATGTTTTGTACTTAAACTTATTTTATTTCATTTCGTTTTTTGTCAGTTTTAGTATTCTTTTAATATCTACGTATTTTTTATTATTTTTTTATTGAATATTTTAAATTAGCTTTAATTTTATATGTGCACTTTTCAGTTTTAGTTTTTAATAATTTTATCTGATATTGCCATTTTTATTTTTAGAACTTTTATGTGTTTTTGTCATTATTATTATTATTAATTTATTTATTTATTTTAATTGAGCTAAATAACAACACTATTGTTTTCTGTAGAACTACACCTAAAACTAAAGACTTTCAAATTTGTTGAATTGGTTTCATAATTGATGCATTTTACTCCATTAACAATTTGACTGCTTTAAAAAAATCTGAGTTATATAAAGCACTATATTAAAAAAGTGACATAAATTATATATGAATTTGGTACCAAACATATTAAAGTATCATGGTAATTGTATCTGATACCATTACTGTATTGATTTGTGGTATTTATTGAAGTGAAATGGATGAGAATTTATGCTTGTCTATCTGTCTATGACTCTATCATATAATAAGAACCGAAGGCCGCAGAAGAAGCTCCAGCATCATCAGAGGCTGAAGCTGAAGCTGCAGTGACTCCAGCAGAGGGCGACGCTGCACCTCCGGCAGAACAGACTCCAGCGCCAGAACCTGAACCTGAGCCCAAACCAGAGGAAAAACCAGAACCAGAGCCCAAACCAGAGGAAAAACCAGAACCTGAGCCCAAACCAGAGGAAAGACCAGAACCAGAGCCCAAACCAGAGGAAAAACCAGAGCCAGAACCCGAACCAGAAGAAAAACCAGAGACAGAGCCAGAACCCGAACCCAAACCAGAGGAAAAAACTGAACCAGACCCTGAACCAAAATCAGAAGAAAACCCAGAAGCTGCTGCAGATGCTGTTGTCACGGAGACCAAAGAATCCAGTGAGGAAACCCCATCTGATCCATCAGGTGACCTGCGTCTGTCACATGATACACTGACTCACTAAGTTAGTTGTTACATTAGTTTGAATAGTTACCACCAAAATACAGCCATCACTACAACTCATCCACAACTATCATCAAAACATTACAAAATATTCATTTCAATATAAATTTTAGCCTAGTTTTATAATAGTCAAAAATTACTTCATTTTATAATTTGTAGTATTTCTAGTCCTTTAATAAAATTGCTTTATTCTGTTAATACTCTTAAAAAGGTTTTAAAAAAATTATTTATACTTTTTAACAATATATTTTTTAAATACACATATTTATACTTACACACACACACACACACACACACACACATGTACAGTGTATATGTGTGAGTGTGTGTGTATATATACTGTATAATGGAAACACAACATGAGTGTGTGTGTGTGTGTGTGTGTGAGAGAGAGAGTGTGTGTAAAATGTCTAAGAAAATGGGTCAATATCTTACATTTTAGAAACATTACAATAATAAGTATTGTTTTTTGTTATGAAAATAGAAACTTCTGTGGTGTTAACAAACCAACAAACTCTGCAGTAAAGAGAATTGAGTTTGATTGATGGAGCTGTTTTTCAGATATCACCACTGTGACCTGTGAAGAACTGCAGCAGCACAAGAACTTCCTGAAAGTCGCCAAGAAACAGGAGAAAGAGCTGAAAGACACGGAGAAGAAGTTTCAGAAGAAACGAGAAGAACTGATTCAGAAATACAGCGACCAGTTCAGAGCCTTGAAGAAGAAGAAGTAAATGCTTATAGGCAATGTTAGTTTATACTAGTGTAGTATTTTGAATGAGCTTTTATTTTTATATTTTCCAACTTTCATATATTTTTAAAAGTTAGTTTCATTTTTAGTCATTTTGTTATTTGCTTTTGTCATTTTTATTTTTAAAGTACTATTTAGTTTTAATTTGTATTTGTTTTAGCTGATAACTACTGAGAAGCAAAACTACATAAGATAAGACTTTCTCAGATAATATATCTAATATGTTCTATTTTAGTTTAAGTTTTAGTAATTTTGTTATGTACATGTGTCATTTTTATTCGTTTTTGATTTTTTAATATTTATTTTTGTCATAATTTTAGTACTTAAACTTATTATATTTCATTTTAGTTGCCAAGGCGGCATTTCTAATATTAATTTAAGTTTAGGTTTTTCATCTAAGATTGACTTTCCATTTGAGCTTTATTTCAATGAAAGAAAAGTATTTTTAACAGGTTTGGTTTTAGTTAACACTATGCATCCTCGTGATCGGCTGGTTCTGTCCTAGATTAGTGGTGGTCTTAATGTGAAACAGGTTGACCTAGGAAGTCTAGTAAAGAAGTCCAGTGTGCATCTATTTTTGAGCTCTTTCGAGCCGGGAAACACGTCTGTTGAACTTTAATGTTTCATGTTTATGTCCCTGAGATGTGTGTTGTGTGCTGATCTCTTGTTTCCATGTGATTGTCCAGGTCTGGAGATGATCCGGGTGACCAGATGAATGAACTCAAGCAGAAGCTGAAGTCGGAGCTCAGGGCTCTGCTGGTGGAGCAACACGATCAAATCAAGAAGAAGAAAGAACAAAACAACACTGAGGTACATTATGACTGTACAGTGTAGCTTATGATTGACAATCTTGATGAGGTGTTTTAAGAGTCACACTGTGAGACCTAAATTACACTGTCAGAACTCCAGCAGAGCCTGAACTTCATCACAAAGACAATTCATCGGCCGTCAGAGAGTGTGTTTCTTGCCATACAATGAACGAAATTCAGAAATCATCCACATAGTACACATAGTGTAAATCTCTTAGCAAACATCTAGAAAAAGCAAATTAATGTTTCTAATCAAAACATGATTGGCATGAAGGGTTTTAATGCCTTATCACACAACGATCACAGTGATCATGTTTTAATGGTATAAAATATAAAATATGATTATTATTATTTTTATTATGAATTTCGGTTTGATTTCGGCCATACTGAGCATTTAAATTAGCCTATTATTATTGTCTGTTTATTTTAATTTCTTATGAAATTCTTTGATTTCGGTCATACTAAGACTTTCAATTAGCCTATTGTTATTATTATTATCATTTTTTTTATGAATTCTTGTTTGATTAAGTGTTTCAGTTAGCCTGTTTTTATTTTATTTTATTTTTTTCTTGTTTGATTTTGGCCATACAAAGCATTTAAATTAGCAAATTATTATTATTATTATTATTATTATTCGCTTATTTTAATTTTTAATGAATTCATTTGATTTTGGCCTAAGCATTTCAATTAGACAATTATTATTATTATTATTTATTATGATTATTTTTGAATGAATTCTTGTTTGTTTTCGGCCATACTGAGCATTTCAGTGAGCCAAACAGCGTCACCGTCCTGCACTGTTCCTGCTGGCTGTGAGCCAGGACTCTCTCAGGTATTGATTAGCCATCAGCACTCTGCTGCTCTGTGTAGTCAGTTGATCTGCATTGATCAGGTGTCAATCATGTCCCATACTGGGAGAGTAAACCGGACCGGACCCACGACACCGTCTTACACTCATATCAACCACAGTCACCTCTGAACGGATCTGTGCTCGCGCTCCGAGGAAAGACAAAGGCCTCCTGCCTATACAGTATTTAATCAGTCATGATCTGGTACTAGAGCTCCTGTGATGTGATGAAACCGCTAACACTAAGTATTAAAGGTCATTTTGTGCATCGTCTAGCAGCGTTTGTGCTCCAGACATGAATGATTCCCCAAATCATGTGAGACACCCTAGAAACCACATATCAATACTCTAAAGAACTCCGAAAAACCTAGCAAACACATAATAATACTCTAAAAACCATTCAGAAAAAAAACTAGCAACCATATAGCAATGCTTTACAACACTCAAAAAACAACCTAGAAACCACATAGAAACACTCTGAAACATCAGAATAACCTGGCAACTGCATAGCAACACTCTAAAACACTCAGAATAACCTAGCAACCGCATAGCAACACCCTAAAACACTGAGAACAACATAGAAATCACATAGCAACAATCTAAAACACTCAGAACAACATAGCAACCACATATAAACACTCTGAAACACTCATAATAACCTGGCAACTGCATAGCAACACTCTAAAACACTCAGAATAACCTAGCAACCGCATAGCAACACTCTAAAACACTCAGAACAACATAGCAACCACATAGAAACACTCTGAAACACTCAGAATAACCTGGCAACTGCATAGCAACACTCTAAAACACTCAGAATAACCTAGCAACAGCATAGCAACACTGTAAAACACTCAGAACAACATAGCAACCACATAGAAACACTCTGAAACACTCAGAAAAACCTGGCAACTAAATAGCAACACTGTAAAACACTCAGAATAACCTAGCAACCACATATAAACACTCTAAAACACTCAGAATAACCTAGCAACCGCATAGCAACACTGTAAAACACTTAAAACAACATAGCAACCACATAGAAACACTCTGAAACACTCAGAATAACCTGGCAACTACATAGCAACACTCTAAAACACTCAGAATAACATAGCAACACTCTAAAACACTCAGAACAACATATAAACCACATAGAAACACTCTGAAACACTCAGAATAACCTGGCAACTGCATAGCAACACTCTAAAACACTCAGAATAACCTAGCAACCGCATAGCAACACTTCTCCTAATGCTGATTTCACAATCACACATGTGCTGCCGTCACAGCCTCCTGGGACGTTCCTATGTGCATCATTTTGGTTGTAATAAAATGAACACAGATTTGTATTTCTTTTTTCTTCTTTTTTCACTTCCAGACAAAGACAAAAAGCTTTTATAGAGCTTGTGAAACAAGACAGCTTAGGAGGTGCATTAGTTGTGTAATTGATGCTTTCATTATGTATTTTATCATTCCGGTGCTACCAAGTAAAATTATGAGAAATGTAGATTGGTTGGCTCTCATTAACTGCCTTAAATGAGTACCATTTTCCAGGGGGGTTGCTAGATATAAATGCCATCTGGGGTTTAGCCCATTAGTGCTGTATTATGAAGGTAAAGCTTCCAGGTTTCAATTTATTAGGATTTTTAATTTGATGACTAATACTGAGAATATATATATGTGTGTGTGTGTGTGTGTGTGTGTGTGTGTTTATGCTACATGCTACAAGTATAGTAAAACCTGAAATTTTTGACATTGTGGGCACCGGCCTGTGGTCCCCACGAGGGGAATACAATTATTAAAAATAGTAAATGGTTTATCTGAAAGTGTAACAATGCAAACAGGTTTTCTGTAAGGGGTAGGTTTAGGGTTAGGGGATAGAAAATATCG
>NW_015551124.1:1249222-1250928 GCF_001515605.1 Sinocyclocheilus anshuiensis
GCATAGCAACACTCTAAAACACTCAGAATAACCTAGCAACCGCATAGCAACACTCTAAAACACTCAGAACAGCATAGCAACCACATAGAAACACTCTGAAACACTCAGAATAACCTGGCAACTGCATAACAACACTCTAAAACACTCAGAATAACCTAGTAACTGCATAGCAACACTCTAAAACACTCAGAACATCATAGCAACTCCACTCTAAAATATTCAAAACAATAAAAAAAAAACACATAGTAACACTCTAAAATACTAAGAATAACCTAGCAACCACATAGCAACAGTTTAAAAACAAGTGATATTTTCCTTAGTGATCCGATGCACCATTGTCACCTGCTGAAAGCAGGAAGCAGGTGCTAGAGATTTCTTTCTTGGAAGTGACGGGAAGTGCTTGTATTAATTTCCTCTGTGTGGCAGCGCAGCAGATCTCAGAGCTCAGAGCGAGGGCCAGCTGGTGTTGTTCTGTTCTGATATGTGTAAGTGACACTTCCTGTGTTCTCTCCTGTATTTCCTGTGTGACAGCGTTTGACCAAACTCCTGGAAATGGCCACAGAAGTCTATGGAAAGTCCCCACAATTCACAAAAACAAACGTGTGTGTATGTGTATGTGTGTGTGTGTGTGTTTCAGTGCACTTGACCTTTGAAACAAGAGAAATACAAAACAAAATGCAAGAAAGAGCGAGCGTAAGATGAATCATTGAGCGCTGCGAGCTTTGAGTGTTTTAATTCAGCTAATGCATCAGAGCTGCAGTGTGTGAGTGTGTTTGCCTTGGGATTCATAACGAGGTTCACGTCTAACGACACCAGGGGCTGGTGACCTTTTCTACATGGAGCTCAGTTTGTTTGTTAATTATTTGGTTAAGTATTATTGTTTTGAGAGCAGAAGCAGAGTAAATGAACGCTGTGAGCGTGAGTGGGACTGATCACATTACACAAACCACCGGCAGAAACAAAACTAGTCTGTGACTCCGTGTCTGGATCTTTGCAATGGTTTAGTAGCTTGGTCGCCCTTTTAGCTTCTCATAATGAAATAAAACAGCTCGTATGAGGAATGACTGCTGTGTGAGATCATTTGGCGTGATGGGATGTAAATATTTCTAAAATAAACAACTAAATTAAATTAAATGCAGGTAATATTCAAGATATCTCTCTCCCTTACAATCTGTTTATTCTTTTTCAGTGAGCCCAAGAAGAAAGACAAGTAAGTTTTTTTTATGTTTTTGGATTTTACATAAAAAAATTTAATTAAAATAAATAATTTTAAATCAATCAAAATAAAACTTGCTAGTAATTATTTAAATCCTAAAAATTAAAAATTAATATAAATAATATTTGTAATGGTTTTGAAATCATAAATTTCAATAAATAAATAATAAATGTAATCAGTTATGTAATCAATTAAAAATTAATTAAAAAATAAAATCAAAATATAAAATCAAAATAAGTAATTTTAAATCAGTCAAAATAAAATACTTACTAATAATAATAATAATAAATAAAAAAAACATTTAAATAAATAATAAAAATAAAATGTTTTAATATTTTAAAAAGATGTATCTTTTGCTCACTAAGGCTGCATTTATGTAAAATGAATGTAAAATTAAAATTTTAATATAAAAAATTGCTCTCGCTAATAATTAATTAAATAATAAAAATGGAAAATTAAAATGAATAAATAAATATTTGTAAAAAAAAAA
>NW_015551124.1:1251737-1254126 GCF_001515605.1 Sinocyclocheilus anshuiensis
TAAATAAAAAAAATGGAAAATTAAAATGAATAAAAAAAAATATTTGTAAAAAAAAAAAAAAAAAAAAGAGTGCAGTAATTTGATCAAAAATACACTAAAACAGTAAAATTGTCAAATATTATTACAGTTTTAAATAGCTGTTGTCTATGTGAATATATGTTCAAATGTAATTTATTTCTGTGATCAAAGCTGAATTTTCAGCATCATTAGTCCAGTCTCCAGTGTCACATGATCCTTCAGAAATATGCTGTAAAAGTATTCATAAAAAAAAAAACTGACCCTACCCTTCTGGAATAATGTATAGAATTTATTTGGTTAACTTTTAGGAGTACAATAGCATTTTAGCTTTACTAAACCTAGTTGGTGTCACATTAAACATGATTATTATTGTTTTAATGCACAAATCTTCATGTTTCTCTATTTCAGAATGAAGAAATGCAAAAGTACGGAGCAGCTTGACAACGATAACGCACAGGTAAAGCACCACACGAACACAGATCGAGTGATCGAGCATGTCGAACATACAAGGAAAAATAGACGGATGGCAGCTGAATGAGAAGCGCAATTGAGACGAGAGCCGTAACCATGGCGACGGTCGGACACAAAGCCATGGTTCAGGCTGAGTTTTAACAAACGCAGACTAACATGTGCTCTCTCTCTCTCATGATGTTTACAGCAGGTGAACGGTGGAAACGTGTGTTATGACTCACTCACTTCTGTTCACATGCAGCTCCTCCAAATTCATTCACTTCTCTGTTTCTTTCACTGCTCCATTCATTCCCCATCTCCACTGCCAGAACAGAATGTCATTAAAGTTTAAGATGTAAATGTGTTTACAGATGTATCTATAAAGCCAGATACTCAGAATATACTCTGTGTGAGTACACTGTATGTGAACGCAAACGCTCGGCTTCCTGCGTCATTGCATTCCTAAATATGGAGAATTGTTGAGTATGATTGAAAATCGGCTGTTTTTATAGTATATAGAGAGTGAAACCTCTAGCACAGGTTTTCCCAAACTGGGGTTAGTGGGGAAGATTAGGGGTCGAAAAAAGATTTTTGATATTTAAAAAAAAAAGGCAATAATTAATTGAAAAAATAAAACACGTACTAATTAGTGTATTTAAATAATAATTTATTAAAATCATAAAAATGAAAAAAATGAAAAAAACCACTCGAAATAAAACACTATTAATTAAATCATTACAAATATAAAATTCAAATAAATAATTTAAAAATAAAAACAATTGAAACGAAGCACTAATAGTTAATTAAATAATAAAAATGTAAAATTAAAATAAATAAATAATTTTAAAATAAAACAAAATTACAATAAAACACTTACTAATAATTATAATAAAGTGTATAATTTAACATAAATACTTTTAAATTAAACAATAAAAATAAAACACTCACTAATAATTAGTTAAATGATAAACATTTAACAAAAAATGATCAAAATAAAACTAGCAATTAATTAAATCATAAAAATTTGAAATTTAAATAAATACTTTTAAAATAAAAATGATCGAAATAAAACACTAATAATTAATTAAATTATAACAATGTTTAATTAAAATAAATCATTTTTAAATAAAAATGGTCAAAATAAAACATTTACTAATAATTAATTAAATTATAAGTGTAAAATTAAATAATTTATATGTAATTTTAAAATAAAAAACACTTGCTAATTAATTCAAACATAAAAATATAAAATTAAAATAAATAAATTATTTTTAAATAAAAACAAACAAAATAAAACGCTTATTAAAAAGATTAACTGTTTTATTTGTTTACCTGCATGTTATGTGACCATCATGTAACCAACATCAGAGAATTGTGAACATGTCAATATTTGAATAAGGCTGACAAAAAAGTTTGGGAATCCCTGGTCTAGAAGAACCAATTGTAAGTTGAGTTTTGCGTGCTTTAATTTATGCTTCTTTTGCAGTAAGTTATGAGGTTTCTGTCCCATCAGGATGTTTTCTTAGAAGACAGCAGATTCATAATCTAGGACTGCAGCTGCTCAAAGCACCTCAGGTTAAAGTTAAAGGTCGCAGAATTGTATCTTTTCCACTATAATTGAGCTTCAGAACGGAATAATAGAGTCTTCTCAGATGTTCAGCAGCTGTGTGGAGTCTGTCGGCTCAACGTGATGTGCGAACAATAGATGCACATGGACTCTCTTTTCTCTTCTGTCTCAATGACACACACACACACATGTTCATGCACATGAGAGCAATGCAACACGCCTGTTGAACACTTGCATGCATATTATTAATGCATATGTGCTGCACTCGAGAACATGCTGGCAGATGTGTGTGTGTGTGTGTGTGTGTGTGTGTGTGTGTGTGTGAGTGTGTATGAGAGTATGTGAGAGTGTGTG
>NW_015551124.1:1254213-1263574 GCF_001515605.1 Sinocyclocheilus anshuiensis
TCTTTCAGTCGGCAGATAACAGCAGCGCTGATGGTTCACCGCAGGAACAGAGTCTGAAGAAGAAACAGGCCGCTACACTGGCCAGCATCAGAGATCTGATCAGTCAGGTAAATACTGGCCCTGTTTTCTGTCCTACAACATGCTCCTGTCTGAATCTGAGGGTGCACATTACACATAGCCGTTCGAAAGTTTGGGAACAAAGATTTTTTCATAAGAAATTAATCATTTTATTCAGCTAAGTTGCATTAAATTGATCAAAAGTGACAAAAAGAACATTTATAATGTTACAAAATATTTATATTTCCATTTCATTGACTTGATGAAAAGGTAGTAATTAATTAAATCATACAAATGTAAAATTAAAATAAATTAGTAATTTAAAAATAAACTACTAATCATTATTTCACTATTACTAATCATTAATTAAATCCTAAAAATGTAAAATTAAAATAATCTATTTTTTTAAAAATAATAATTTTATTCGGCAAGGATGCATTAAAAAAGTGACAAAAATTGTACAATGTTACAGAAAGATTACTATTTCCATTTCATTGCCTTGAAAAGGTAATAATTAATTAAATCATAAAAATGCTAAATCAATGAATCATTTAAAAATAAAAACTCTAAATAAATTAAAATTAATCATTTTAAAACAATCAAAATAAAACACTAATGATTGATTCAATCATAAAATTGTAAAATTAAATTAAAAAACAAATAGTTTAAAATAAAATTTGAATTACTAATAATTAAATCATATGTAAAATTAAATAAATCTTTTTTTTTTTTAAATAAATTATTTTATACAGCGATGATGCATGAAATTGCTCAAAAGTGACATTAAAGATATTTATAATGTTACAAAAGTTCCTATTTCAAATAAATGCTGTTCTTCTGAACTTTCTGTTCATCTGTGGATCCTGAAAAATAAAATGCATCACGGTTTCCACAAAAATATTGGGCAGCACAACTGTTTTCAACATTGATAATAGTCAGAAATGTTTCTTGATCAGCAAGTCAGCATATTAGAATGATTTCTGAAGATCATGTGACACTGAAGACTGGAGTACAGCAAAAAAAATTACATTTTAACAGATATTCACATAGAAAACAGCTATTTTAAATTGTAATAATATTTGACAATATTACTGTTTTTAATGTATTTTTTTATCAAATAAATGCAGCTTTGATGAGCAGAAGAGACTTCATTAAAAACCAAACTTTTGAGGACTTTGTTAAAATTACATAAAGGGGATTTTATCATAACCAGACTTTATTAAAACCATCAAAATAACTGTCTCTGCCTATTCCCACTGAATATCAGTTTTCACTCAGAAATGCGTCAGATTATGAAAGTTAAACGCATTAAGCATGCCGTTTCATTAAGTCAGATTTGGCCTATTCTTTTTTCAGGAAAGACATTTCTGAATTTAATAATGCTGTGATGACTGTAAGAACTGGAAGAGAAGCCAATGACTAATTCAGCATCTGAATCATAAGCTTAATGTTACTGACGTCTTTGTCAGTGAGTCTTGCTGTTAATGTTGTTACTGGAACCGATGAGCTGGAAAATGTAGTAACACCTGGATTGTGAATGGAGTTTTTCTCCTGCAGATGTGTTTTAGTTTGACATGTTTTGGTTCTGTATTAAGGGAAGAGACGGCTGTCTGTCAGATGAGGGTTTTTAAATCTGGAGCTGCTCGTGTCACTTCAGATGAACATCTGTCTTCAGAGCGCTTTAAGCTCGCTGTTGTCAGCTCTCCACAGTTTTGTGGGATCATTTCAGAATTTTAACAAAAAGTATTTACGACTTTAAGGATGGCTCTAGCAACTGCATAGAAACACCTTAGCAACTGCATAGCAACACACTAAAACCCACTTAGAACCGCTTTGCAACTGTAGATATTATAATATTATTCAGCAAGGATGCATTAATTTGATCAAAATGTAAACATGTATAAAGCTGGAAAAGATTTATATTTCCATTTCACTGAGTTGATAAAAAGCTGTTATGCAAATCATACAAATGTCTAATAAAATAAATTAATATTTTAAAAATAAAAACAATATAAAAAGGTAAAAACATTTTTTTAAAAATTACTTATTATTAATCAAATCATAAAAATGTAAAATCAAAATTGTAAATAAAAAAACTATTAAAATAAAAAAAAATACTTTCTAATAATGAATTCAATCATAAAATGTAAAGTTAAAATACATAAATATCATTAAAATAATAAATGATCCAAAATAAAACACTTAGTAATAATAAATAAAATATTTATGTTTTCTATATTAAAATATTTAATAATAATAAAATATTTTATTTCATAAAGCTCATTTTAAAAATAAAAACAATAAACATTAATCAATTACTAATAATTATTTAAATCATAAAATGTCAAATTAATTTATTTAATGAATAAATAATCAAAATAAAACACTTAATAATTAATCGTATCATAAACATGTAAAGTGAAAAAATATATGCACATATGTTTTTTTTTAAAGAAATGTTTGTTGAAGTGAGCTATTTTAAATTGTAATAATATTTGACAATATTACTGTTTTTAATGTATTTTTTTATCAAATAAATGCAGCTTTGATGAGCAGAAGAGACTTCATTAAAAACCAAACTTTTGAGGACTTTGTTAAAATTACATAAAGGGGATTTTATCATAACCAGACTTTATTAAAACCATCAAAATAACTGTCTCTGCCTATTCCCACTGAATATCAGTTTTCACTCAGAAATGCGTCAGATTATGAAAGTTAAACGCATTAAGCATGCCGTTTCATTAAGTCAGATTTGGCCTATTCTTTTTTCAGGAAAGACATTTCTGAATTTAATAATGCTGTGATGACTGTAAGAACTGGAAGAGAAGCCAATGACTAATTCAGCATCTGAATCATAAGCTTAATGTTACTGACGTCTTTGTCAGTGAGTCTTGCTGTTAATGTTGTTACTGGAACCGATGAGCTGGAAAATGTAGTAACACCTGGATTGTGAATGGAGTTTTTCTCCTGCAGATGTGTTTTAGTTTGACATGTTTTGGTTCTGTATTAAGGGAAGAGACGGCTGTCTGTCAGATGAGGGTTTTTAAATCTGGAGCTGCTCGTGTCACTTCAGATGAACATCTGTCTTCAGAGCGCTTTAAGCTCGCTGTTGTCAGCTCTCCACAGTTTTGTGGGATCATTTCAGAATTTTAACAAAAAGTATTTACGACTTTAAGGATGGCTCTAGCAACTGCATAGAAACACCTTAGCAACTGCATAGCAACACACTAAAACCCACTTAGAACCGCTTTGCAACTGTAGATATTATAATATTATTCAGCAAGGATGCATTAATTTGATCAAAATGTAAACATGTATAAAGCTGGAAAAGATTTATATTTCCATTTCACTGAGTTGATAAAAAGCTGTTATGCAAATCATACAAATGTCTAATAAAATAAATTAATATTTTAAAAATAAAAACAATATAAAAAGGTAAAAACATTTTTTTAAAAATTACTTATTATTAATCAAATCATAAAAATGTAAAATCAAAATTGTAAATAAAAAAACTATTAAAATAAAAAAAAATACTTTCTAATAATGAATTCAATCATAAAATGTAAAGTTAAAATACATAAATATCATTAAAATAATAAATGATCCAAAATAAAACACTTAGTAATAATAAATAAAATATTTATGTTTTCTATATTAAAATATTTAATAATAATAAAATATTTTATTTCATAAAGCTCATTTTAAAAATAAAAACAATAAACATTAATCAATTACTAATAATTATTTAAATCATAAAATGTCAAATTAATTTATTTAATGAATAAATAATCAAAATAAAACACTTAATAATTAATCGTATCATAAACATGTAAAGTGAAAAAATATATGCACATATGTTTTTTTTTAAAGAAATGTTTGTTGAAGTGTAAAGTGTTGAAGTTTGTTAAAGTGAAGTGAAATGTCGAAGAAAGATTTCTGATTTCAAATAAATGCTTTTCTTTTAAAACTGTAGGAATTTAGGAATATTTCTTACTTTTCTAAGTGATCAGACTTTAGGATAGTTCACCCAAAAATGACAATTCTGTCATCATTTAATCACCTTCAAGTTGTTCTGAGTTTCTTTCTTTTGTTGAACACAAAATGAAGAATGCAGGTAACCAAACAGTTGCTGGTAGCCATTGACTTCCATAGTATTTTTCCCTAAGATAGAAGTCTGTGGCTACTGGCAACTGTTTGTTTCCCGTCTTCTTTTGTGTTCAACAGAAGAAAGAAACACATTTATGTTTGGAACAACAATAGTAAATTATGTAAATGATGACAAATTTTCATTTTTGGATGAAATGTGGATCAACCTGGCGACAACATAGAAACACTTGTAGCAGCTGTATAGCAACACACTAATAACTAGAACCACTGTTAATATAATATTACTATTGCAGCGATGTGGTGACTGCTTATGTTTTCTAGTTACACTCTGTTGTTGGTTATGGTCTAGTTATGTTTTAATTGTCATATATATATATATATATATATATATATATATATATTAGTGCTGTCAAACGATTAATCGCATTCAAAATAAAAGTTTTTGTTTACATAATATATGTGTGTGTACTTTGTATATTTATTATGTATATATAAATACACACACATGCATGTTATATATTTAAGAAAAATATGTTACGTTTATATATTAAACATATTTATATATGATATAAATTATATGAATATAAATATATACATGTAAATATATGTAAATATTTTCTAATTATATACATGCATGTTTGTGTATTTATATATACATAATAAATATACACAGTACACACACATATATTTTATATATTAAATATATTTATATATGATATAATTTATATGGATATAAATATATACATGTAAATATTTTCAAAATATATGCTGTATGTGTGTGAATTTATATATATATATATATATATGCATAATATATATACACAATACACACGCATATATTATGTAAACAAAAACAAAAAAAATCGCGATTAATCGTTTGACAGCACTAAATATATAATGTAACTCAATAGAAACAAAATATTGCCCAAATAATATTTTAGGGATATTTATAATATTAATATTTTATTTCAGCTTTTAATAATTTTATTTCAGCTAGTTTCCAAGGCAACATGTTTTTGCTCATTTTTAATCAGTTTAAGTTAATAAAAAAAATAAATAAAATTAATAAACATTATACAATTAAAAAAATGTATATTAAATAAATAACTATATATTAAAAATATTTGTAAAAAGCTAACAAAAATGACAAAAACAAAACAGCAAAATGACTAAAACAATAACTAATGCATTGCAATTTCATAGTGCATATTTAAATTGATTTCAGGACACAAGATAAATGATTAAGAATCTTTATTTGATCAAACAATGAACATTAGACTGTTGTGAGGTTGATCTGGAGATCAGGTTGATGTTCACTGCTGTGACCGACCGCTGCTCTCATTTCTTCACTTCTGTGTGCAGCTGAATAAAGACGCCGTGGCCGAACACGCCAAGAAGATGTGGTCTCTGCCCAGTGAGCTGTCCGAGGCCGTCAACTCCTGCGTCCAGCCGCATTTCCCAGAGCTTGTGGAGAAGGCCGGCGAGAGCCGCTCCGAAAACACCGGACAGTACAACCATGTGTTCGTAGGATGAGCTCACTCTTAACAGTTCAAATGAACTCGGCATTAATATTTATCATTCTCATTTATTTGACACTTATTTATATTTTAGTGTACACTGTGTTATTTTCATTAGGTAAGGCAAAACTAAGGACATGTTTGCTTTAATGCAATTTAGCACTCAACCTCGCAATAAAATCAGTGTATAAAATGAAAACTCTCATGAAAACATCAGAGCCATATTTCACTTCAAAATAAAGAGGACATTTTTTTTTGCATTGTTTTAGATTGTTCCACCAAATTCTCATTACTATAATACAAAAATAAATAAATATAATCCATCAGCTACATGATACGATTTTTTTATATGTATTCTTCTTAATTTGTTTTATTTTATTTTATTAGATAACATTATACCTGTTTTAGGACTATTAATATTTCTTGGATTGTGAATTAGTTATGTTTTAATTGTGGTGCGTGTGTGTGTGTGTCTGTGTGTGTGTGTCTGTGTGTGTGTGTGTGTGTGTGTGTGTGTGTGTGTGTGTGTGTATATATATATATATATATATATATTCAATTTTTTACTGCTTATTGTGAAGTGAAATATGATTTAAAATTAAATTAACCGTTTTAGGACCATGAACACTTTTTGCTTGTTTACACATTTCACATTTTGCCCACAGATTGTCATATGTAATGTAATATATTACATTCATTTACGCTTGTTTTTAGGACCATTAAGATTTTTTTTTCACTTTGAAATTTCCTTATTTTGCCCACCAATTGTTGTACTGTAATACATATGCAAACACTTAGTTTATACTCATATGTAATGTTTATTGCATGAGGTTAAGTCTAAGGTATCAGTATAATGTAATTTAAGGCTATATGTCATTTACATTTATTTGAGTAACCAAATTCACATAAACAAATATACTTTTTTGAGAGATGCACTTTGGATTGTAGGAGTTTTGTGTTGGTGGAGGTGATGAATAAACATAAAAACACATCGGCATTGACAGAAAACACACTGGTGTGCTACAGTAGGATCTGCTTTTAGTGGCAAGACTTCAAGTGAAGTGATGTTCAGTGGTTTGATTGAGCTGGAGAGAGCAAATAAGTTCAGTACTTGTGTTTGAGCCGTCCGCGCTGTGTTTTCACTCAGAAAATGATGAGGAGAGGACAGAGAATGACAGTGAGTCAGTCCGTCCATCAGCGATCGGCCCACACGCTATTATTCAGATGATTTGGTTGAGTCTGTGTCCTAAATAACACTTACAGTTCAATATTACGAACAGTCAATATCACCAAATAAACCCAGACCACCACTGACTGTATCTCGCTTTTACACACATACTGACCCAATAAATAAATATGAAATACTAATGTGAGTGAAAATGATTTTGTTATGCAAGTATAGAGCATGTGGAGTGATACTTTCTGCCTCTAATTTTACAGCTGTTAAGATTTCAATGAGGGTCTTAAAATAGCGGAATGGATTCTGGATGGCAGGGTGTTTATTTTTGTCAGAGACAGGGTTATTATAGTTAACTCAAACTAAAACCATAAAAACAATTGTTACAAACTTTTCTTAAACTGAAATAAAATATATCTAAAGAAAACTTTTTTTAATTCGGCTAGTTGCCAAGGCAACATTTCTTATTTTCATTTAGTTTAACCTGATGTACCAAAATAAGTTTATATATATATATATATATATACTAACTTTAACTGAAATAAAATAATAAAAAATATAAATAATAAATAAAATAAAAAAGATTCCATAAATAAAACTGAAATAGAAATGAATAAAAACTATATAGACATATAGAAAAAAACTTGTAAAAATGATAAAAACAAACAACAAAATTACTGAAACAGTAAAACTTAATATAATTTTTTTTTTAATTAATAAAAATATATAAAGATAAAAAATAAAAAACTATAATAGTATCTCAATGGTACTTTAATAGTTTTATTTTATCTCATGAAGACATGTATGGATGTGATCTTGATATATGAGGTTAAATATGATTTTAAATCCAATTAAGCATGTTTTAGGAACATTCATATTTTTTTGCATTGTGACATATCTTGATGATACTAAAATGCCACTGGGCTGAACTAACCATTTAATACCTTTCATCTGAGGTCTCCATTAGGTCTCCTGAGCTTTGAAGAAGCATGTATCATATCAGATATATTAGCATATAAGAGCAATAGCTAGTTCTCCCGTGTAATGAAGTGTTTGGTGGTGTGTGTGAACTCTGACACACTGATGTGTGATTGAATGTCCTCACACACTCACACTCACACTGAGATCTTCACTGACTCATGATGGGTTCTCCTGCCCGCTGTTAGATAAAACACTCGTCAGCTCACTCCATCTAGTCTGGTGCATGTGTGAGCGAGAACGAGAAAGTTCAGAAGAGAACGGCTGTGTTCAGAAACTTTAATCACATGATCTCTGCTTATAACTGTATCATATTTGATGCATGAAATTCTAAGGCCTCTAAACGATCAAACTTTGCTGTTAAATGTTTCACACACAATCTCCTCCATGCCTTCAGTCGTCAGTTTTATCCAGTTAAGGCTCTTTTAGTGTAATTGTACAAACGTCTAGCTTCAGCTGGTGCTTCACGTGTCTTTCTGCTGTCAAATCTTGATTGATTTTTATCAAGTAAGCATCAGAATAACTGCAGTAATATCTCCAGATGAACACTTACTGGACTGAAGCAGCTCAGCTTTACTTGATTCTTCATCAATCATGTTTTAGAGTCTCAAATCTGATCATCAGGATCTTTTGAGGAGCGTTTGTTTCCAGAAGCTTTACTTTCACTGTTCCTCAGCGGAGGACTGATCTTCACAAGCCTCCAGAACATCTCACATCTTCTGAGGAGCCTTTATTTCTTCCGCTCTCAATCAGCATTGCATTATATGTTTGGATCATTTCAGTCTCATCTTACTAAGACATTATTGGAGATATAGAGTGACCACTGATATTTATATCATTTTGTGTCAATATCTGCTGTACTGTTATAAAGATTTCATTGATTTACATTACAAGCATCAGAATTTCATCACTTTTTGATCATGTAAATATCAGCATCTGCACCAAATTGCATATTTTTGCTCAGTTTGAGGTGTGTGTGTGTGTGTGTGTGTTGAAGGTACAAGGTAGTGATAGTCTGTTTTGTGCTGGAATGTGTGTGTTATCACTCGGTCCGTTGGCTCTGGGCTTCACATGTTAATAATTACATGCACAGAGGGGTGAAGTGTGTCATGAACTAATTAGCATGTCCGTCTGATCGCTCTGCCCACACACACACACACACACACAGAGATCTCCCATCTGCCCGTGACTCATGTCTCCTCTCACAGGCCGGTCTCATGTTCTCAATGAGCAGTCGCTTCATTACGTGTCACAATTTCTCATTCTGAATGCACATTTGCAGGATTCGCTAAAAACACTGTGACTGAACTAGAAGTAGCACATTTTTAAATCTCACTATCATTTGAAGCACTAAACTTCCACAGGACTGGAGTTGATTTTAATTTCATGTTCAGTTTTTAAATGTTTTATGCATAGAAATCCGTTTTATATTTAGCAGTTCACTTCATATATATATTTTTTTTTATGGTTTTAGTTTTATTGATAAAAACCCTGGTGTGGAATGTGGAAAAGAGCATGAACGTGA
>NW_015551124.1:1267626-1293489 GCF_001515605.1 Sinocyclocheilus anshuiensis
GTGTGTGTGTGTGTACAGAATTATATGGCAAGGTTTACTAAAGGTTTACTTTTTGTTTTCATTCATTTGATTTACTTAGAATGTAAAGTAACATTACTAAATAATATAAGCGTTAATAAAGCACATTCAAGATTATTGACAAAATAATATGCTACTCTTGCATTACTGAAAATAATGAAAATATTTGAAATAATTGAAAATATTACTGTTGTAGCCTTTTAAAGAAATAGCCTAATACTGATGTATTACTTTTTTATTAATATTCTAATATTTATTGATTTATTTCCATTTAATACATAGTTTCACATCATTGGGTCCTTTAATTATATAATTGGATATGTGTGACACCATTGCGTGATTGCTTAAATGAACTAGTGAACTGAATCGGTTCACAGAAACGAACTGTCTTAAAGAATCAGTTCACTGAAAAGAATCAGATTCCCCGTTTGACTGAGGCTCTGGATTACAGGTAATAATGCTGTAAATAATGTTCAGTTTCTTGCACACACCGATCATTTAATTTCATAACACATCAATATATCATCAGGAGTCACGGGTAATAATTTTGTGTTCCTTGATATGCTTTTTTATTCTCAATAACATGCAGCCGCTGACTTGCATTTTATGAATCACAAAGGAGCACAGTTTCAGCTAAAAATCTTCTTTACTGTTCTACTGAAGAATAAAGTCACCTACATCTGACCTGAGGGTGAGTAAATTAACAGAAAATTTAAATTTTTGGGTGAACTGTCCCTTTAAATGATCAGAAACGACCAGGTTTGAAATAACATGAGGGCGATTACCTGATGTGGGTAAACTGTTCCTTTAAGAGTTAGGCATATCCATTAATATTTGTATCTTATGCTACCATCAGCCCTCTCTAATGAATCCGTTAACATGTGTAATGCCTGATGAGAATCTGATATGATGTCTATCCGAGAACTGAACTAAAAATTCTTCCTCTTTTTGTTTATAGGCCTGAAATGACGGGAATATGTACAAATAACTGCATGTACCGCGGTGCCCTCCAAGCCATTAGAGTAAATCTGAGTATTTTCTGGGAAATAAGCATGTAATTTGCGAAGCGAGGTGGCGCTGAGTCACCAACCTTTCCTTGTAAACACGTGCGATCTGATGCTCCTCCAGACCTCCAGCCACCTGCTCAGGTCCTCCCACCTCCTCCAGCGGCTCCTCTTCTTGCTCCACATCCCCACGCCGTCTCCCGGGACTCTAATGTAGGGTTTCTGCCAGATTGGCGCATGGCAAAAGGGTTTGCCTCTTCCATTAGAGCGGCCGCCCCGGCGCCATCTGCTCCCGCTGATGCCTCCCAAATTATTTCACATTTCACTCCATCTCTGAGGCAGGGACACATTAAACACTAAAATTGCATCAGTTTAATTTTCAGAGAGACTCTGCATGATTTCCGACAAGAGGTCATGTTAGATATTAAGTAAGGTGATTCCTGTTTTACATGCTTATGCGATATTAAAGGGGTCATATGATGCGATTTCAATTTTTCCTTTCTCTTTGGAGTGTTACAAGCTCTTGGTGCATAAAGAAGATCTGTAAAGTTGCAAAGACTAAAGTCTCAAATCCGAAAAGATATTCTTTATAAAAGTTAAGAGTCAACCATGCCTACCTAAAACGGCTCGTTCTAACACGCCCCCACATGTCTACGTCACGATGTGGGAAGATTTGCATAACGCCGCCAAACACATTTCATTACACCAAATACACAAAATAATGTTCTTTTTAGCAGCATCATATGGATCTGTTTGAACGAGGTGTTTTAAGAGGGCATGGACCAGTCTTAACTTTTATAAAGAATATCTCTTTGGGTTTGAGACTTTAGTCTTTGCAACTTTAGGGATCTTATCTATGCACGAGCAGCTTGTAACACTCCAAAGAGAAAGGAAAACTTGAAATCGCATCATATGACCCCTTTAAAGCCCATTTCCGCCACAGAATTTAAAAAATTTTAAAAAGTAAATATAATTGTCACTTTTTACCTCTCAATTCTGACTTCTTTCTTACAATTCTGAAGTAATTGTCAGAAAAAGTCAGAATTGTGAGATAAAATGTCACAATTACTTTTTTTTTTTTGTGGTGGTGGTGGTGGAAAAAAACAAGAATTACAAGATGTAAACTCAAAATTCAGAGAAAAAAGTGATAACTGTGAGATGTAAACTCAGAATTCTGACTTCCTTTCTCCCAATTCTTTTTCCGCCAAAAAATAAAAAATAAAATAGGTAATTGCAGCCTTTTTATCTCACTTTTCTGACTCGCTTTCTCATAATTGGACGTTTATATCTCACAATTCAAATTCAGAACTCAGAATTGTGAAGCAAAAACTCGCAATTTCCTTTATTTTTTATCCCTCTGCTCACCAAGGCTGCGTTTTTTTATTCAAATATACATTAAAAATTTTAAATATTATTAAATTTTAAAGAACTGTTTTATGCAAATATACTGTAAAATGTCATTTATTTCTGTGATCAAAGCTGAATTTTCAGCATTATTGCTCCAGTCTTCAGTGTCACATGATCCTTCAGAAATCAAATACGCTGATTTGATGCTCAAGAAACATTTCAATGTCTTTACTGTCAATTTTAACGCATTCTTGCTGAATAAAAATATAAATTTTACACACACATGCAGATTATTTCTTTTATTAGATGAGTTAAATTAAGAAATTTTTAGATACTACTTGTGTACACAATTGTATTGAAGCCAACAATGTATCATAGTTTTGTACTACAGAGTATACTGTTAAGTTAGCAGTACTCCGTTTTGAACGTGTCCCAGTGTCTTTATGCTCTCCCGATGAAAACATTTCTGATTATTATCAATGTTGAAAACAGTTTAAATGGTTATTTTTGTTTTATATCTCATCATTTTGACTTTTTTATCTCATAATTATGGCTGAGTATGTAACATTTTTGACTTATCTCATTATGATTTAGTATGTCATCATTTCAACTTTTTATTGAATAATTATGTCTTAGTATATTGGAGATTTTATATCAGAATTTTTACTTTTTATCTCATAATTTCGACTTTATCTCATAATTATGGCTTTTTGATCATAACTATGGCATTTTGTATCATAATTTTAACTTTTTATCTCATGTTTTGAACAGTAATTTTTTAGGATTCTCTGAAGATTAGAAAGTTTATTTGAAATCTTTAGCAATATTATAAATGTCTTTACTGTCACATGAACAACATGGTTTGTAATAAATTGTTAAGAATAGTGGATTTTACGGTGCTGAATTCTCATTCCAGTGTCCGTCTGTGAGTCAGCACTTATGATCACAAAGCCAGAATATTCTTAGAAGCAGAGATTGAACCCTACAATCCTTCAGAAAGTAACTTCAGTTATCTGTGACCTGAATTGTTCAATAATTGTGTCCTTCGGAGAAGCTGAGGCTGAAGAGTTGTGAAATTACGTGGTCTGCAGGAATAAAGGCTATTTTACTCGGACAAGCTTTTAATTCTTTGTTCAAGGTTCTGTCAGACTGTGAAAGTGAGCACTTCTGCTATAAAAAGCAACTTGCTTTTGTGTTCCGAACTGCTTGAGTGGCTCTCTGGCGAAATAACCACAGCATCTGGTCTCAGCGAGGGTCCTGACGAGCCAAAAATACATCAACCAAGAAAAACATCATATTCACCATGACAACATACCAATTATTCTGGTGGACTGATCTGAAAATGTAAATTCATATTTTTCAGTTGTCGCTCGAGGTTTCAACACTGCGTTTAAAAGAAGAAGGTCACCGAGTTCACAGCTACATGTAGCTCAGGGAAAAAAAAGCAAAAATTAAGACATACTAAGTCATAATTATGAGATAAAAAGTTGAAAACATGACATACTAAGTATGACATCATTTGAAATTATGACAAAAAGTTGAAATCATGACGGAAGTCAAAATTCTGAGATTAAATCATAATTATGACATAAATTGAAATTAAAAAGCTAGAATTATGACACACTGTCAATTATGAGATAGAAAGATGAAATTGAGAAGTCGTAATTATAACACTAAGTCATGAGATAAAAAATTGCTATCATGACATTAAGTCGTAATTATGAGATAAAAAGTCGAAATTAACATACTAAGTCATAATTCTGAGATAAAAAATTCAAAATCATGACATAGTAAGTCATAATTGTGACATAAATCGAAATTCTGTCATAGAAATTCATAATTATGAGAAAAAAATTTAAAATTATGAAATTGTTTTATATTTATGACATACTACGTCATAATTAAGATTAAAAAAAGTCGAAAACATGACATACTAAGTATGACAAATTGAAATTGCAATAACAAAGCTAGAATTATGCTTTGGTGGTATAGTGGTGAGCATAGCTGCCTTCCAAGCAGTTGATTCCGGGCCAAAGCATTGGGGAAGTCGTGGCCTAATGGTTAGAGAGTCGGACTCGTAACCCAAAGGTTGTGGGTTCGAGTCTCGTACTGGCAGGGACTGTAGGTGGGGGGAGTGAATGTACAGCGCTCTCTTCCACCTTCAATACCACGACTGAGGTGCCCTTGAGCAAGGCACCGAACCCCCAACTGCTCCCTGGGCGCCGCAGCATAAAAGGCTGCCCACTGCTCCGGGTGTGTGTTCATGGTGTGTGTGTGTTCACTGCTGTGTGTGTGCACTTAGGATGGGATAAATGCAGAGCACTAATTCCGAGTATGGGTCACCATACTTGGCCACATGTCACGTCACTTTGTCACTTTGTAATTATGACATATTACATCAATTATGAGATAGAAAGACAAAACTGACATGCTAAGTTATAAATATGACATAAAAAGTCATCATGACATAGTGTCATAATTGTGACATAAATAGAAGTTCTGACAGAAAGTCATAATTGTGAGATAAAATGTTGAAATTGACAAAATGTTATATTTGACATAAGTCTAAATTATTACATACTAAGTCATAATTATAAAATAAAATGTCAAAATTATGACAAATCAAGTTACAACGAGATTAAAAAAAAAGTTTAAATTATGATATAAAAAATTACAGTTAAAAATTACAAATTACGACAAAAAGTCGTAATTATGAGATAAAAAGTCGAAATCATGACATACTAAGTCATTCTGACAAAAAGTTAGAATAATGCATTAGGTCATAATTATGAGATAAAAATCAAAATTGTGAGATAAACTGCTATAATTATGACATAAGTCATAATTATGAAATAAAATGTCAAGATTCTGGCATACTGACATAATGAAATAAAGTTGAAATTATGATAAAATGTTACAGTTGTTACATTGTGATAATTATGAGATAAAAAGATGAAATTATAACATACAAAGTGATAATTAAAATATAATAAAAAGTTGAAATTATGATATGAAATGTTATAATTATGGCATAAAATTGTATAATTGTGGCATACTAAATCATAATTATAGCAAAGTTAATATTAGGATATGGTAAATCCTAATTATGAGATAAAAAGGTGCAATTATTACACACTAAACCATAATTATGGGATTAAATTAAAACTTATTTTTGCCATAATTTTGTTTTTTATCTCATAATTATGATTTAATATGTCACAATTTTTATAATTATAATAATTAAAATTGTATAATTCAAATCATAATTATTATGACTCACCAAAGCATGTTTTTTTTTTTGTGGCGGGAATAGGCCTCAATAACCTTGTAATATATTGAATAACACTCAGAACCCAGATGCCCAACTTCAAAACTAATGTGGACGGACCTCAAACTCTATAATATCAAAGGAAATGTATGCTGCATCCCTGCTCTTGTTTGCTTTACCCAGAATTCCACCAGTTTTTAATAGATAAATAAGATGGCTTTATTACTTTGTTCTTTTGGACGCACCTGTTGACCTGGCTCCGCGCGGGAGTCCTCATCCCTTAAGTGTTCATTTCCAGTTGCATCACCCCAGCGGCTTTTTCCTTAAAAACAATTTAGTGTCCCCAATGGCTTCACAGAACAAAACAAGGCACTGAGCCGTAACGGCGCTCTGTTGCTTTATGGCCAATTATAGTTCATTTTTGCATCTATAAACAGCGAGTGTTACATGAGTTCAAATGGAGAGAAATGTGAGGCCTGGAAGTGTGTTGCAGGGAAATGTCAGTCCTGAAAGTGCATGTGACTCGTTCAGCGGAGCTTTTGAATCCGTGCAATGGATTAGAAAGAAAGGAGTTCTCACATCTCGCATAGACTTGATCGGTGTCGCGTCATAGCTGTGTGGGCAGAGTCGGCTTGGGGGAAAACAGTCCTTTCCCCCTCATTGGAAAAGCGTGGTGTTGACTCAGAATGGCCTACATAAAATCATTTCTGCCGCTCGACAGAGCAACATACGCATAAAAAATAAACCGTATTGGGTCGGACTGTCCGTACGGTATCTGTGACTGGACAAACGACACAACGGAATGGCCAGAGGTGTCCTTTTCCGACATTTTTTGTTAACGTTACCTAATTGAGCAAGAGACAGCTTTCTACAAGCCTATACGAGATGGCTTGTGAAAGTAAACATTTGTCGTTTTGCTTAATTTTGCTTAATTTTAATAAAGTGATAAAGTCTTGTGTAAAAGCCTGTCATACTTTCTTATCGATATATTAAAAAGATTTTTAACATTGACAAAACAGGTAACGTTAAGGTCCACTGACGTGCCTTGAAATGCGCAGCGTTATTCTATGTTGTGTGTGCTGTGGCTGCCTAATCATTTTCACAAATACATGCCGTAAAATAAAAAGATAACATGAAAATATGTATATAAAATACCACATATAATATACATAATATGTGTATAAAAACATGGTTATTGGTTACTATAGTTAAACCATGGTAAAAGCAACATGTTTTGCTACACTAACCATACACTGTAAAAAATGATTGTGATTTTAACAGTAAAAGACTGTAAAAATGCTACAGTATAAATATCAATGTTATCAATCAAAAAAAAATCAATGTTAAAAACAGTTATCAATGTTGAAAACAGTTGTGCTGCACAATATTTTTGTGTAAACGTGACGTGACGTGACATGTGGCCAAGTATGGTGACCCATACTCGGAATTAGTGCTCTGCATTTATCCCATTTAATTCTTAAGGTTGATTCAATAGTACTCTTAATGAAAAACACACACACACAACATCGACAATGCTACAATGACAAAGTCGCTTATATTAAACACAAAACTTTTATGAACAGATAAGAACAAATAAGATCAGTGGCGTAGCGTCTGGTTATGCAGGGTATGCAGGTGCATATGGGCCCCGGCAGTTTGGGGGCAACGAGGGGACGAACAGAGCCCTGCATGGGCCCGGCCCTTGTCCAACAACTTTATGAGTTGGAGCTGTTTATTCTCCCCTCAGGCAGACGCTACAGATCTCTGTGCACTAGAACATCTAGGCATAAAAACAGTTTTTTCCCCCATGCCATCTCCAGCTTAAACCGCTAACATATGAATCATTACCTGCGTTTGTAATTCATTTCCGTAATTCATTCTACATCCTTAATTATTGCCTCTTTCTCAAGTATTATGTAAATACATATGCATATCTCTTTATTTATACAGTTCTATATAGAGTAAATGATGCACAAATCTGTACATAAATCTACTGTTCCGGATTCATACACATTTATTGTTAAGTTTTACTATTTAAATGTTTTTTTTGTTTTGTTTTTTCTGTTCTCATCTCAGATGTGTATGTATGTATGTATGTATGTATGCGACGAGGACATGAAAGACATACATCTGCCGTCCAAACGTCTGATTTATTGAGCTGTCAGAGGTGAGCTGCTCCAAACGGTCTGGATCTGGTGCTAGGCAGATTGAAAGAAGGTTCATTCGTTCATCTGATCACAGAATTTCAATGAGACCGTGTTCGGATCTGAGGGTCGAGTGCTGCTTCTGACGCTCCTTTGATTTAGAGTTTACAGGACATTTATCAATAGAGATCAAAACGCACATAATATTTACATTCATTTTTCTAATCCCTTGTGAAAAAGGATTACACTTTAGCATTCTTTTAAAAAAAGAGTACTCATTACAGCCATATTTTAAAAGATTATGTATTTGTAAAATGTATAATATTTATATATTATATAAATATTATAGCTACCTAAAAAAACTTTCAGTACTTGAAATAAAATAAAATAAATCAATAAGTAGTTTTATTTCAGCTAGGTGCCAATGCAACATTTCTCATTTTCATTTAGTTTAATGTATTGTATTCAAATAATGAAAACTAAAACAGAAATAAAAAAAAATTATAAAAACTGTATAGACTTTTTTTAAAATTACCTAATAAAATATCAAGCTAATAAAAATGACAAAAGTCCAACAAAGCTGCGAAAGCTTTAACTAAAATTGAAATGCAATAGAAAATACAAAAATAAAAACAAATTAAAAATATTCTAAATTAACAAAACAACACTGTTTCAGACAACTAATTACATATTATTTGCAATTAAATGAAAATGTATTCTTTAAATTTATATTAAATGAAATTTGTTGAACATAAGAGTGCTTTTTTGACCCACTTAAGTAGGTTTTAAATACATTTTTATATTTAATTTCATAATTTCTTCTATTGTCTTTGAAATATGGTTACAGTTTATTGCAGAATGTACTGACAAGCATGTTAACTAAAATATACATTAAATTGTTTGGAATTTGAAACGTGTATGTCATGCATTTAAATATATTATTTGTAATAATGAAGTTGCAGTTTAAGACATTTAAAATATTTTACAATTTTATTTTACAATTTTCTGCAAGTACAGTTTTTAAAAATATATATACTTACTTTTAAGACTTTTAAGAAGTATACTATGAACATTTAGTACAATTAAGTGCACTTTTTATTCCCAAGGGATGCAAACTTTTAGAGCTTTATTCTAAACAAAAAATTAAATAAATACCCCTCATAAATGCATTGTTAACAGATTTTGGGACATTTTGTAACTGTTTTGTAATGTGGGTCTTTCCTCAGTGCTGTATTTGCATGATGTAGGAGGTTTTAATAAGGACTTTGTCCGCTGAGACACACTGCAGCTGTGAGCGGGAAATCTCCAACCATTGCATAATGAGACAAACAGCAGAGAAGCTCCACCAGACAGTGAACCTCTGATGACAGTCGACCCGGTCGTGAGTGTTAGTAATTGATGGTTCAGAGGGGAAAAGAGGGTCTTTGGTCTCTTCTGTTGGCAGCATCTCATTCTGATTGTCGTCCTGCTGGGATAATATAGTCACATCACTGATGGACTCGAGCTCACATTGAACGGCCGCTTGCTGATTGGTTTGAGTGCTTTAATATGATGCATATTTGCCTTTTCAGTGCACAGAGTGACCATTAAAACATGATTAAATTTTAAGCATGCTTTACTTAGTTTCTTTGTCTATTTTCAGATACTCACACTCCAGAAACTCTATATGCTACACTCTTAAAAATAAAGGTGCTTCAAAAGGTTCTTCAAGCGATGCCATAGAAGAACCATTTTTGGTTCCACAAAGAACCATTCTGTCAAAGGTTCTTTAAAGAACCATCTCTTTCTTACCTTTTTATAATCTGAAGAACCTTCTTTCACCACAGAGAAGCTTTTGTGAAACAGAAAGGTTCTTCAGATGTTAAAGGTTCTTAATGGAACCATTTAGACAAAAAGGTTCTTCTATGGCATCGTGAAGCACCTTTATTTTTAAGAGTGTACTTATTAAAACCAATTTGCATCTGCAATGATAAATATTGCAAAAACTGTAAAAGCAAAAAAAATAAAATAAAATAAAATAAAAAAATCCACCTTTTTCAATTTAAAAACTTACGTTCAGTTGCTTCCTTTCATTTTTAAGTATAATCAAATGAAATCAATATATTAAATCATATTACTTAAATATATTTATACTAAAATATGTTGCATTATATTAAATATGTTATATGTTAAATATGTTGAATATGTTACATTATGAATTTATATCAATGCAATTATTTTAACTTTAGAGTGTTTTTTATCCACTTCAGTTCATCTTTATATGTAATTTCATAATAAATTGTATTGTCTTTGTAATAAGTTTAAAGTTTACTGCAGCATTTATGGTAAAATAAAATATACCTTAATGTCACAATATACTATATATACTACTAACTAAAAAATCTACTGCAACTTAATTAGTCAAATCTCATTTTTATTATAGCTTAAAAATTGAGTTCAATCTTGTATACCTTAAACTAAGTTGAAATTGGTTACATTATTGTGATGAGTTAAATTAATGGGAAAATATGTGTTGCCATGACTTATCTTTTGCTATTTACAGCATGTTTAATGTGTCCTGTTGTGTGTCATCTAGTGCCTGATTAATATTGAACATGATTTTATGTTTGAATAAACACTTCATATTGCAGAAATAGTATGTTAGTATGACTTTTGAACTCTTTTCTGTGTTTTGTGTGCTGTAGTGAGCAGTGGGCGTGTCCTGTGGGTGATGAAGGAATCAATCACTGAGCCTCGCTGACCAATGACAGAGATGTTCTCATTATTTTTCTCAATCACTGGCGGGTTTATAAAGACTCTTGAACAGGTTCAGAACGCTGGTGGACTGAGTAGCTGGTGCATCAAAGCTGCATTTCCCTCATCTTTTATTTTCCATTGTATGTTTGTTTTCAAATATATTATCATTTTTTTATTTCTTTTGTTTTGTGGTTATGTATTGTTTGTATGCTTCTTTTTGAGTCAATTCACCTTTATTTCTATAGCGCTTTATATAATACAGATTATTTCAAAGCAGCTTTATATACATTAACATGAAAATAGCAGAATCAATGAAGCAAACCTCTTCAAATATGAGAAATTCCAATTCTGCTGTAAAGCAGCTCTGAAAAAGACAATAGTGTTATTATTCATCTGAAGATCCTACAGTGTTGATTCAGTCCAATAACTGTCAAGTTAATCAGTCATGAAATGAGTTCAGTTCAGCATTAAGCAGTTCTACAGAAGACAACAGTGTCATTATTCAGCTCAATTCGGTTCAATGTTGATTCAGTTCAATATGTAAATGAGTTGATTATGTAGCTCTTAAGTAAATGAGTAATTGAAATTTGTTACTTAATGTTTTTCTATAGGCTGCCATGGGTTGTAACTGTGCAAATAAAAATACTAGTCAATTTTTGACTGTCAGAATGATATTGTTTTTTTCATCATGTTTTTCAGTGCGTATACATTTTTGACATTTGTTTTTGGATACTTTTTTTTTTTTTTCATGCATATGTTTTTTTCAGCATGTTTTTGGATGCATATGTGTTTGTTTTTTTTTCCAACACATTTTTGGATTCATTCATATGCTCTTTTGACATTTGTTTTTGGATGCATAGGTTTCTTCTACGTGTTTTTGGATGCATATGCTTTTTTCGATATATTTGTTTTGTACATAAATTATATGCTATCAGATATTAAATAAATTCGTATGCTATTTAGTGGTAAATTCAATTCAATTCACATTTATTTGTATTGCACTTTTCAGAATATTTATTGTTTCAAAGCAACGTCACAGAAAAATTAATGTTTTACTGAAAATGTAACTGAAATAGATGATAGCACAATAATAGAAAATGCAAATCAATTCACAATACTGAACAGTTGCAAAAAAAAAAAAAAAAACTGCCCAGTAAAAGTTTCTCAAGTTTTTTAAAGATTTTTGTTTTGATGCCAGTAAGATAAAAAATAAAAAATGCAGTGATTAGTTCTTCTTGGAAAGTGTTTGTTGCATCAAACCAGGTGGAAGCTAGTGAAGTGAATGGATCATATTGAGTGAATGTGGTTGTCCTTGCCCTCTCACCACTTTCATGGTTCCTGCGAGGACACACGGAGCGAATGACATTGACCCAGCTGCCCGCTCTCATTCCACATGACAAAGTGTGAAGCATCTGCCCGAGTAAAGCTGTTGTGTGTCCTTGAATCAAACCAAAGGACACTAGAGAGTGTGAATGTGATCGAGTCTGTCTGCTTAAACACACACACATTCAAAGCTGTTATGAAAGAAACGCCTGATAATAGAACCGAAATCTGTCTGAATTATATAAACCGTCTTGATTTACAGTGTTTTCAATTGTTCTGAACGTGCACAAAGCTTCTCGCTGTCCCTGTATCTTCTGTCTCTTCAGAAAGACTAAATGACAGATGCAACATGAGGAAATTGCTGTAATGCAGCGGCAGCAGAATGACTCTCGTCAAAGGCCTGTATTTTATGGCGATTGTGTTGCCTTCAGTCATGTCGCAGTGATTGTATGAGATGAGTGCATGTGAATGTTGTAATTATCAGTGGGGGAATTCAAGATTTTCTTTGAGTTCAGAGCTGAGGGTGTCAGTTAATGAATCACGGCGGAAGCTGTTAGCTGTAATGGTGAAGTGTTGACTGTACAAATTAATTTGTTCATATTTTGAGTGCTGTTGTTGAAGAAAGAAGGTGACTGACGTGTGACAACTACATTTCCCATCCATACCTGTGGCAGAATGCAAAAATACACAGATAGCACCAATTACACACCTAATCTGTGATCTTTGCTCTCAGTTTTGGTAAAAAGAACTAGTCTACATATTGCTATCATGTAGCTGAATCGGTTTTCCTTTTCATTTTCCATAGCCCCGTGCATGCTTTTTTAATGCATATGCTTTTTGACATTTTTGAATGTATGCTCTTTCAAAACGTTTTTGGACGCATATGTTTTTCCTACTTCTTATTGGATGCATATGTTTTTTTCGACGCGTTTTTGGATGTATATGCTTTTTTAACAGATTTTTAGATGCGTGTTTTTTTTTTTTTTCATGTTATGGACACATGCTTTTTTTTCAAAATGTTTTTAGATGCATGTTTTTTCAACGTTTTTGAATGTATATGCTTTTTTGACATTTTTTAGAAGCATATGCTATTTCAACATGTTTTTGAATGCATATACTTTTTTCAAATACATTTTAAGATGCATGTTTTTGACATATTTTGGATGCATATGCCTTTTTCAACATACATTTTTAGAAGCATGTTTTTCATGTTTTTGAATGCATATGCTTTTTCAAAATTTTTAGATGCATGTTTTTTGACACATTTTTAGATGCATGTTATTTCAACATGTTTTTGAATGCATATACTTTTTTCAAATACATTTTAAGATGCATGTTTTTGACATTTTGGATGCATATGCTTTTTTCAACATACATTTTTAGATGCATGTTTTTCATGTTTTTGAATGCATATGCTTTTTCAAAATTTTTAGATGCATGTTTTTTGACACATTTTTAGATGCATGTTATTTCAACATGTTTTTTTATGCATGTTTTTCAACATACATTTTTAGATGCATGTTTTTCATGTTTTTGAATGCATATGCTTTTTTCAAAAACATTTTTAGATGCATGTTTTTGACATATTTTGGATGCATATGCCTTTTTCAACATACATTTTTAGATGCATGTTTTTTCATGTTTTGGAATGCATATGCTGTTTCAAAATTTTTAGATGCATGTTTTTCCAACATGTTTTTTTGATGCATGTTTTTTGACATTTTAGATGCATATGTTATTTAAACATGTTTTTGAATGCATATGCTTTTTTCAACATACATTTTTTAGATGCATGTTTTTTTTTTTTTGTTGTTGTTGCTTTTTTTGGGACATGTTTTAGATGCATATGCTTTTTTTCCTAAATGTTCTTGGATGTACATTCTTTTTTCATCGTGTTTTTGGAGGCGTATGTTTTTTCCACATTTTTGGATGCATATGCTTGTTTCAGCATACATTTTTAGATGCACATGTTTTTTAGACATGCTTTTGGATGCATATGCTTTTTCCATGTTTTTGGATGCATATTCTTTTTTCAACTATTTTTGGATGCACTAATCCTGATACTTCAGGATGCATTGTGTGCAAATTGGTTTGAATTTTGCAGCTACTTTCTGTCTGTTATACTTACTGAACTGCTGAATGTTTTACATATGAAATCCATGTTCACATTAACATACCCAAGTCATCTCTCTGTGAAAATGAAAAGTCCAGTTTATTCCAGCAAGGTGTTTTGAACTCACTTCCATCATGTCACTTCGGTTCACATTTGCGTTTCTATAAACATCTCCTCTTAGACACTCTTAGTCCTCTTAGTCACCGGTCTCGCTGAGCAGAAACCTCCATTTGTGGTGATCACAGTCAATCCTGACTGACGATCAGGCATTAACTCAGAATCAACCTTAATTTCTAATTGGCTATTCCGTGTGTTGAGCTTCAGGTCCGATCCGCGTGGGGAATGAGACGTGGGGTATTTATGTGGTCATTTCTCATTTCTGCATCCATCTGCCCAATTATGCCAAAGCAGCGGCACCCCATCAGCCCACCGCCGCGCACCCACCCGCTTAAGATGTTTGCATAATAAGACATTTATTTTTAAACACTGATTTACATGGTCTCCCTTCACCAGGAATTAAAAAACAAACTCAAGAATGCTTCAATGGAGGTTTTACTGAGTCGATTATGTATGGGAGGTTTACATCTCAGTATTGAGTGACGGCTTCATTTAGGCCAAATCTGAAACGATAATTTCCCCTTCTAGTGTTTTTCTTCTTTATTTAGATATTTTGTTTATTCAGACATTTATTTAGACATTTAAAAATCATTTTAGAAATTTATTTGGAGATTTGTTTAGAAATTAATTTAGACATTTTAGGCCAAATCTCAAACAATGTTCCAATTCTGTTTGCTTGTTTAGAAATTGATTTATTTAGAATTTATTTAGATATTTTGTTTATTCAGGAACTTTAGACATTTAGAAATTAATTTTAGAAATGTATTTAGACATTTATTTAGAAATGTATTTAGACATTTATTTAGAAATGTATTTAGACATTTTAGGCCAAATCTCAAACAATGTTCCAATTCTGTTTGTTTGTTTACAAATGTATTTCTTTTGAAATTTATTTATTTAGAATTGTATTTTGTTTATTCAGAACTAGACCATTTATTTAGACATTTTAATATATATGTTTGACATCCATGTAACATTAAATTAGCTTATTTTTCACAAAAAATCAAACACTCAACATCTGTTCAATTCTCATTCACACTGCTTCTGTATAAAACCAATGCTTTTACGTTTACCAGACACTTTTATCCAAAGAGACTTTCATTGCATTCAAGATACACATGCATTCTCTTGGAATCGAACCCATGACCCCAAGTCTACAAAAAAATCTATCTATATTTATACCAAAAAATACGGTATCCTGTATCAAAATACTACAACAGATGAACAAAAAAGTCTTAAGTTATGTATGAATTGCTGTTCACAGTTTGAATGCATGGATCATATTCATAAGATCATCAAGCGCTACTGTGATCTGTACACTCGCTGATTTTTAATTACACTCTTATCTTTTAATATGAAACACTGTGAGAATGAAGCAGGTCCAAGCTGTGCTTTAGCCGTAAGTGAGAAAATCCCAGCAGGATCCACACATGCTTCCGTCCATCCATACGGTCCAAATGCGCTCTGAATGCCGCTGAAGGAGAAATCAATGATGGCTGAGTCACAGGCATTTACATCTGCTCTCAAACAAGACAACAAGAGAGAGAGAGAGAGTTTATCACTACTGATTTGTCTTGGTTTGATTTATGCATCAACATGCAACAGCAAAAGTTTTCAGAAAAGAATCTGCCAATCAATCAATCAATGCTGCTTCTGCTAAAATACAGCCATGAAAGAGTTAAAAGAGACAATTCTCTTGATCTAGTGTTTTAAATATGTCATTCACCAGAGGGACTGAGTGAGTTTCATTAATCTTGTGCCCCAGGACAGATTTTTGCTCCATCGTCACATCCGGCTCAATGATCGTGATGAGCTCTGAGATGGTTAATTTAGTGGATCGTTTCAGTGATAGCATCAATAAAATGGTCTGAAACTGTTAAAAAAAAAAAGGGGAGGTCAAAGGAGATCTCCAAATATACCTACTACAAATATTAGGAATAAATATTAAATAATTTTTTTGAATTAATTTCTAAATAAATTTCTAAATAATTGTCTAATAAATGTCTAAATGAATAAATACACATCTAAAGAGATTTCTGAATGAACAAATCATAAATAAATAATTAAAATAATAAATAGGTTTAAAAAAAAACAAATGTATAAATAAATTACATTTATTTATTAACACATTTATTTATTTATTAATAAATTACATCAGCCACTTTTATAAGCCCTGCATCTACACACATAATAGCTGCAAAACCCAGTTTAAAAAAACTTTCTGAATAAACAAAACATCTGAATACATTTCTAAAATAAAATTTATTTATTTATTTCACTTAGTTCCATACATACATCTACAGAGAAAATAGCTGCAAAACTCTAAAAGTCTAAAATACTTTAACAAACAAAGCACCTGAATACATTTCAAAAAAATAACATTTAAATGGATACATTTATAAAGAATCCATTTCTATTTTAGGTATTTATTTATTTATATCAATTCCATACGTTCTACATCTGCAAACGCAATCCTAGTTTGCACACAATGCATCTTAAATAGTATCAGCATTAATGCATCTAAAAACGTACATTGCTTCTGGGATGAATTGAGGTTAATTTAGTGCAATAATTGCTCCTGTAATTATGAAGCTGCATGGTTTAAAAATATACCAAATTAATTTTGTGATGCATTGGACAACACTGCAGACAAATACAGTACATGTCAACCATGAGCTGAAGAGAATCTGAAAGCAGTGAAGGTGTGATTATAAGACTGTACTGGGTGAAGTGCTCACAGCTCTCGCTCTCTATTTCAGCCTTTTACATGGCCAAAAAAAAATCCCTTTGAATCTTCGCAGGCAGCCACTCGGCTTCAAGTGAGTTATTGTGTCGGTTCAGTCGGTTTGGACGACAGGAGACAATCTTTGACCGACCGCGCCGGACTCAAGGAGAGACTGTTGCTATTTAAAGATCTGTGGTTCTGACAGGCATTTTAAACATCTATCTGTGAAATTCTGGATTCTGATAATGACAATAAAGTGTACAGTACATTTAATTTACCTAAATTGGATCATTCCAATGGTAGCTTATGGCACTTTCCTAGAAAATGGACTGAAAATCCACAAAAGTCAAAGGAGAACTCCAAATATACCTTAAAGAACAATAAACATACATTTCTTACAAAAATTAAAAATATAATAATAATAATTAAATAGGTTTTTTAAATATTTTTACAGAATACAGTTCTAAATAAATGTTTAATTAAATAAATGTCTTAAAAAATCTAAAAAAAACATTTCTAAAAATAAGAATTGGAAACATGGTTTTAGATTTAGCTTAAAACGTCTAATTAAATTTCTAACATTTCAAATAAATAAATAAATCGTTTCCAGAATTGGAATTTATTTGGAAACTAAAATGTATAAATACATTTCTAAATACATACATTTATGAATAATTTCCAAATAAATAAATAAATATGGGAAAAAATGGTTTTAGATTTGGCGTAACATTTCTAAACCAATTTCTAAATAAATCAATTTCTAAAATAACTAAAAAACTGAATTTGAAACATAGTTTGAGATTTGGCCTCAAATGTATAAATACAGTTCTAAATAAATGTGTGTATGTGCATTGATGTATGAATGTGCATTGAAACAATGTGAATTGTGAAAAGTGCAATACAAATAAAATTGTATGGGGGAAAATTTGGATTTAATATACACCAAGTCTTCTGAAATCATATTTGTTTTTTCTTCATGTGCATCATATTTGATGTACGAGATATGATGCATGAGAAATGAGATATACTGTATGTCAAGTCTTCCGAAGTCCTATTTGTTTTATGTGAGTACTAGACTGAAATTAAACTAGTTTTTCACTGAAAATTAAATTTTTGACTCAACCATTAGAGTTTTTCTGCTTCCAACAATGTACTGGGAATATAAACATCAGGACTTGATTTGCTTTATTTCGTCTCTCTTAATGGCAAATCACTGAACCGTTGTCAGAAACCAACTGATCCACATCTTCTTGAATCTCTCATATATTTATAGCTGTCATCTTCATCACAGAGAGCAGGTTTCTTTTGACGAGAGATTTTCAAGTGGAGATTATTTTGATCAGAAATTGAATTACCCAGCAGTGTCTCGGTGAAGCAGCTCCCATCCGCTCCATGTGTGTCATTATGTTGATAAAATCACTAACATCCAAGCAACAGGTCGCCCTGGTTATTGGGAAATGCATTAACCCGCAGCGAGAGACTTCTGTCTGGTTTGGAGTGATCAACGTGACCTGAGACGCAGGTAATGCGCTAGTGACATTTGCTAAGGTGGATTTTCAGGGTGTCCTTGTTGATTGGATCATATTTATGGTTATTTGGCAGCTGCTTTTATCCAGAGCAACTTACATTGCATTCAAGGTACTCACCAGCACAATATTAGTGAGTTATGGATGGTTGCTTGGTGGCCCAAATCAAAACCTATGATATATGATATATGAGATTTGTTATAGGAAGAAATAATATATAATGTATGATATGAGGTGTGAGATATGATGCATGAAGAGTGAGATATGATGTTTGAGATATAGTGCATTAGAAATGAGATATTTGATGTATGATATATGATGTATGAGAAATATATAATGTATGAGATATTTAGGATAAATTAGAAATTTGATGTACGAGATATGATTAATGAGAAATATATAATGTATGAGATATGTAGGATAAATTAGATATTTGATGTATGAGATATGATTGATGAGAAATTAGATATTTGATGTATGAGAAATATATGATGCATGAGATATGTAGGATAAATTAGATATTTGATGTATGATGGAAAAAAACAGTTAATCTTTAAAAAATGAAGCATAGCTATATATAAACCCATATAGGAAATAAAAGAGTTATCGAATAAGCTTGTTCTAAACTCCTGAAACATTGTTGTTTCGTATTTTAGAGTAGTCACTGCAATTTATGAAAGAAATCAATTAAATTTGTATGTGGGAGTGTGTGTGAAAAAAGCAGATGTAACCCCCCTTTGTAATCCTTAACATTTTCATGAGTAACTGTAATTTAATTACATATTTTTTCTCAGTAACTGTAACTGATTACAATTACTTTGATTTTGTAATTAAATTACGTAATTCCGTTACATGTAACTAGTTACTCCCCAACACTGTTTATGAGAAATTAGATATTAGATGCATGAGATATTTGATGTATGAAATTTGATGTATTAGATGATGTATGATATGAGAAATGAGATGTGGGATATGATGTATGAGATGTGTATGAGAAATCAGATATTTGATGTATGAAATATGATTTATGAGATACAATGTAAGAGAAATTAAATATTCAATGTATGAGATATAATGTTTGAAAAATTAGATATGTGATGTATGAGATGATGTATGATGTATGAGAAATTATATTATGTATGAGATGATATAATAAATATGAGATCATTTATGTATGAGAAATTAGATATTTGTCATATGAGATATAATGTATGAAAAGTGAGATGTGATGCATGATATGAGATATGAGAAATTAGATTTCTGATGAATTAGATATGATGAGAAATTATATGATGTATGAGATGACAATAAATATGAGATGATTTATGATGTGAAATATGTTGTATGAGAAATTAGATATTTAATGTATGAGATATGATGTATGATACGAGATATTAGATGTGATGTATGAGAAATTAGATATTTGATGTAAGAGAAATGATGTATGAGATATAATGAATGAGAAATTAGATATATGATGTATGAGATATGAGAGATTTAATGTATGAGATATGATGAGAAATTATATGATGTATGAGATGACAATAAATATAAGATGATTTATGATGTGAGATATGTTGTATGAGAAATTAGATATTTAATGTATGAGATATGATGTATGATACGAGATATGAGAAATGAGATATGATGTATAAGATATAATGTATGAGAAATTAGATATTTGATGTATGAGATATGATGTAATGAGATGTGATATGATGTATGAGATATGATGTAATGAGATGTGATATGATGTATGAGATATGATGTAATGAGATGTGATATGATGTATGAGATATGATGTAATGAGATGTGATATGATGTATGAGATATAATATGAGATATGATGTATGAGATATAATGTATGAGAAAGTAGATATTTCATGTATGAGAACTTATGTATGAGATATCATAAATGAGATGTGATGTATGAGATATAATGTATCACATATGAGATATGATGTATGATAAATTATATATATTATGTGTGAGATAGAATGTATGAGAAATGATATATGATGTATGAGATATATGATATATGAGATATAATATATGATGCATAATGTATGAGAAATGATAGATGTATGAGATGTATGATTATATGCAATGCATGTTATACTGTTATAATGATAGATGTATGATTATATGCAATGCATGTTATGAATGATGTATGATGTTATATATGATATGAGAGCTACTGTATGATATGATCACTAAACCAATAAGAGCAGTAGGTACAGTGATGTCTGACTTGGCAAACACCACTAACAATTTCCTATTCTGAAAAAAATAGCACATCTACTGAGCAATAATTAAAGTTAATTAAAAGTGTTGTGAAAATACATATTGCAACCCTTTGTAAATTAGTTTTGGAGCAGATGTTGATGTGCACAGTTGTGTCAGCCGGACTGAGTCAGAATGTGTGTTAATCTGCATACTAACGAACCGTCACTGCAGGTTCATCAAGCATGACTCAGGGATTTAAACATCCATAATACACCGACTTGACCTTTATAAACCTTACAAAGCCCTCTGTGATTCTGTAAATGTATATATATTTGTTATACACCCAAAGAGAAGGCCATTAACGCTGTTGCTCGGGCAACGGATCCTTTTATGTCCAACCTGACAGGAGAATAAAACAAACCTGTGTTTTTACCACTGAGTAATTCTTGTCATCGAATTAGTTCATCTCTCTCCCCTCCTGGCTGAGAAAAGAGGAGGTGATTGTGAATGGACCCATAGCAGCATTGCCGCTCTCGGATGGCTGTTTCTGTAGCAACAGGGGAAGGGCGTGCAGAGCGCTGAGGTATAAAAACACAGACAGTTTCTCAGACGAGACTCAGAAACTCTGAGCTGCCTGCAAATAACCACCACGAAACTAACTCCAGATCATGATGCTGAGGCCGAAGGACTTGTGTCAGGGATCTGGCACCAAAACCTTCCTGGAAGCCATGCAGAGCGGGAAAGTCCACTTGGCTCGGTTCGTCCTGGACGCGTTGGACGGGCGCATCATTAACGGGAAAGCCGAAAACGGGCGTACGCTTCTGATGCACGCCGTGTGCCTTCAAGAGCACGTAACCAGATCCAAATTCACCCAATTGCTTCTGGAAAAAGGCGCGGATGTGAACGCCCGGGATGACCACGGACGCACAGCCTTGAGTCTGGCATGCGAACACGGACACTTGGATTCGGTGAAGCTCCTGGTGCAATTCAATGCTGATCCAGAGCTCACAGACACGTGGGGAAACAGTGCCCTCATGTACGCCGCATGCGGAGGACACAGCCAAATCTTGGAGTTCCTAGTCCGGGCGTTCAAGAAGCTCGGTTTGCGACTGGACCGCACGAATCACGCCGGCCACTCGGCCATCCAAGTTGCTGACTTCTTTGGGCACATCCAGTGCACTCAAACCCTCAACGGGTGTGGAAAGAAGATGATGAGTCCGACGAACAGCACGGGAGAACCCACCGAAGACCTGCGGTGGCCCAATCGCCTCCCGAAGCAGGTTCTGGAGAGGTTCTCGAAACAGATCCAAAGCAAGCACGAGGAAATCCTCCCGGCCTTGTTTCAGAGACAGCTGCGCGTCGGCGACAGCAACGGCCTGCGGATCCGCTTCAGACATCCAGATGCCAACCAAAGCCTCAGCAGATCTGAAGACGGAGCGGATCTGCTGTTCGCTTCGAAACAGATTCAAAACTCGGTGCTGAAAAAGGTCGGAAGCGCAGAACGCGAGACGGACGGCGACGTGCCACTTTGGGGGAAAACGAGGTCGTTTAATCTTGACCTCAGAACCGGAAGGAAACAATCCTATCAGGGCGACGTGCAAGAAACCAACAGATCTGCGAGCAAATTCAAAAGAGCGTCGCTGCAAGACGAAAAACCGCTTGTGGCGAAGTTCTACAGCACAAAAACGACTGACAACTTCGAAATCAGAAAAGAGGTGCAGAAGCGTGGCAGCATTCCCAAAACGACCAGGCAGAGCAAACTTCTGCTCAGTCGTGAAGAACTCGAACCTGAAAGAATCAAACCTCACTCTTCTGGGCTCTCCAGACTCCTGCGCAGATTCACGGCTCCTGAATTCATGCGACACATCAGAGACTGTCCCAGCGACGCCAGACACAGTAGAAGAAAGATGTCCCGGTCCGAGACCTTCCCGTTCTCACACACGCACATGAGAGTGAACAGCCAGCCGAGTGTGGACAGCATCAGCGCGGTGAGATGCGAGTTTGAGAGCAATCCTGCTCTTTAATGAGCTTTTAAATGCACCATGTTTAGAGTAAAACACTCATGTGGGCATTTAGAAAGATGTTTATGACTACCACAGAGACATTATAAATAGCCGTGTACTTTATGAGTGTAAAAACTCGAGCTCTTTTGAGACTTTTAACTGCTGCTGCTCTCAATGTCTTTCACTGCCTCTGTAGATTCATTAACGTACTTCGGCTAATTGAATTACTGCTGACATTATTATGCACTGCTAAAGAGTGTCTGTGCATTAAGTACTTACATGCTTTTATCATGCACGCATGTTATAGCCTATTTTTATAAGCAAAGTGATTTGTGATTTGCATGCATTAAAATACAGTTTTGTATATCTATGCATAGCCTATCTATGATGTAAATAGTTTATATTCTGCATTCTTTGATAGACAAATATAATAAAGCAACTGTATAAACTGTATGAAAGAGACAAATATATGAATAAAGCATTTGTGTACGCTTCAAGCATCTGTGTATAAGAAATAAAACTTTATATCGGTGTTTTTTTATATGCATGATTTATTCTTTAAAAAATTGAAACGTATAGTTCTCTTCATCAACAACCAACACACAAACAAGCACACGACACATGTTGTGGAAAGAAGGCTGATTATGAGTCGTGTGTCCTCGACTGCGTCATGTACACAAACACAGAGCTGTGCAAACTAACGAGGGGCTGTTCACACCAGATGCGTTCCTGCATTCAAACACAGATGGAGTGCGACTTATAGAAACAAACGCAGGAGTTCGGAAATACTTTTCACTTGACATTCGTTATTCAATTCCCTTCTACTGCTGATTTCAAATCTCATTTCTGCATATTCAAACTGAAGTTTGATCAATAAATTGTGGTCTGTTCCTCACAAAAAGCATCATATGATTCATTTCAAAAGCTTTTGAATACAGTGCATGAGTGATTTGCATGATTGTTTTTTTCTTGCTGTTGTCTCTACACTGCAAAGTTTTAAATAAAACCAAGATTACTGGTGTTTTACAAGAAAATATTATTTCAGTTTACGTTTATATTTAAAAATGTCATATTTAATTCAATGTAATAGTTGCCTTTTCTTTGTAATTGTTTGTGAAATTTACAGTTAGAGTTTAACAATTTAGAGTTTTCTGAGTTCAAATAGTTTTGTAAAGGAAATTATATAAGCATGAAACAAAAAGGCAACTGTGGCTTTTTATCTCACAATTTAGAAAAAAAGTCAGAATTGTGAAATATAAACAGAATTGTGAGGGGAAAAAGTCAGAATTCTACTTTACATGTTTACAATTCGTACTTTTTATTCTCTGAATTCTTAGTTAACATCTAGTGATTGTGCTTCGTTTATATCTCACAATTCTGACTTGCAAATCTGAGGTAATATCTTATAATTATGAGTTTAAATTGTAATTCTGAGTATTTTTTTATTTTTTATTCCGTGGCACAAAAAAATGCATTGCGAGATGCAAACTCCGAATTCAGAGAAAAAAGTCAGAACTGCGACATATAAGCTTAGAATTAAACCTGTGGCGAAAACAAGCTTCCATAGGAAAGACCTGCATAAAGATTCTTCAAAAACTGCTCATTTTACGCTGACAAAAATAGCAATTAAATGATCTTCATTTTACATATGCGTACACTTAAAAATAGTGTGACAACATGTTTCCAGTGTGAACGGCCCCAAACACAAACCGACATCTCTCCTGCTCTCTTTTAATCTGTCAGTGTGATCATTTAGGAAACATCACAGTCCAACAGGATGCAAGAATATCACAATGAACGCTGCATCCAAAATTTAAACACACACACACACACACACACCAACAAACAGACCTTTCCTTTCCTCTCTCATAATTAAACAAATGCAAATATGGGTCATTTCTCACTCTGATTATGTACATTATTTGTTCTTCTGACGCCTGACCGTCAAATCAGCAGTTTAAGAAATCAGGAATGAAGCGCAGATGCAATATTTACACGGTTTACAAACCATTCACAGTACCCTTTCCAAAAGCAGGTGCTTGTCAATCCATTGAAAACTAATACTAAATCGGTCATTAAAATATATACAGTTGGTTACAATGGCTCATAAAAACCTTTCACATCTGTCAGTGCTACCAGCAAATGACATCGCTTCACCACCTTTTCTGAAGAAACACTTTCGTTCCTCAGTTTAAGATTCAAGCCACTGTTTAGCCATGCAAGCCAGTCTTACGAGCTGTAAAAGCACAGGTGAAATATGTGCCTTCTGTGGCTTAAAATCTCTTTCAGCCAGCCCAGACCGAATCTGCGGACATTCACATTTTCTGTGCTGATTCTGGATGAAATATTAGCATTCAAAACTGGTAAAAGGTGTTAAACAGAGCTGAAAGTAACACACCATCATTGGTTGTTTAAAGTAAAGATTTGCAATGTGACCAAATACATGCTGCAAGTAATTTTATATCACAGTAACAGTACAATGATTTTTTGAAATTGTAAATAAAATGAGGATTTTTGGAGTGCGTTTTACAAGAAAATACTGTTTCAGTCTTTCGACTTCAACATTTCATGTTTAATTTAAAGTTACTTGCTATTTCTTTATATTTAATTGTGAAATTTATTAGAAATTGCTTATGTTTGACCATTTTTTTAAAATCTTTTTATGGAAACTCAACCCAAAAAGGTTTAGATTTAAATTCAAATAACAACATATTTTAAAATCTGATTGGATGAGCCACATTTGGAGCTGCTGATATTTATGCAATAATACATGCACAAATTGTAATTCTGCAGATTGTAGATAAATAAATATCAGTGTAATGCTTTACAATACGTTTCAATTAGTTAATGTTGGTTAACTACATCACTGCCTTGTTACAACCAAAACATGGACGTTTTTCAACAGATACGGAGACTAATTCAGTTTCTACAAGGTTGTATAAGGTTCTTTTTATTATTAATTATATGGTGTGTTATTTCTATTTTATTTTATTTTTAAATAAAATTAATTTTAATTTAATTTAAATAATTTAATACATTAAATGTGGCCTCAGCTTCAGATAATAAAGCTGTTGAAATTTTTTATTTTATTTATTTTACTTTTTAATTACATTTCATTTAATTTGTTATTTTTATTTTATTTCATTTTAAATTAAATTAAATTAAATTTATATAATATAATATAATACATTAGAATCTGAAGCTGAGGCCACATTTGAAGCTGTTGAAAATTATTTTAATTAAATTTTTAATTTAATTTAATTTAATTTAATTTAATTTAATTTAATTTAATTTTCCGAAATTATATTTGGAT
>NW_015551124.1:1293558-1296138 GCF_001515605.1 Sinocyclocheilus anshuiensis
AATTTAATTTAATTTAATTTAATTTAATTTAATTTAATCCATTCAAATCAGATTGGACGAGCCACATTTGAAGCTGTTGAAATTTAGCCAATATACACACAACTTTTGATGCACATCAACTAAATTAATATAATCGATTGAAATATATAATTCCAGTTTGTAGATAATAAATATTAAGGTGATGCTTTACAATGCATAATGCATTTTAATACATTACAGTATTGTTAACAGTTAATACAACTGTTCATTGTTAATATTAATAGTTAATAAATACATTTTCAATTTAATAATGTATTAGTTAATGTTGAAGTTGACATTATCTAAGATTAATAAATGCGTTTTTTATATAATAAATAAATAAATTTTTAGTGTTAGCTCATGTTAACTAATAGAACCTTATTGTAAATTGTTAACGATAATAAAGTTTTTGCAGCTGTAAAAACCAAAAGTGAGATCCTTATATGAAAGCATTATAAAATATTCGATATACGAACACAAGCATTCATGAAACTGATGAATGAGGCTTGTTCCAGGTCTCTGCGGCCACAGATTCGATGTGAGTCACGATAACACGCTTCGAACAGAACATAAAACCCAGTGGCATTTCAGTCAGACGCACTTCTGCTCTGATTCACCGCCTTTTAAGCACCAATGAGACGTCCTCAGGTAGAAGAAAATGGCTTTATAGAGTTCATTTCTCATAAAACAGCCATCTCAGTCGTGATTGCTCCGGGGAACGAGGTGCTTGTGAGTCCGACAGGCCAGAAAAGCGGAGGCTTCAGCAGCGGGACATGCGCTTGCGGTACTGCTCCACCAGGGGCACCAGGCACTGCGGAGAGCTGGCCTGCAGGAGGCAGGGGTGCTCCAGGAGGTCTGTGGCACTGGCCCGCTCCAGCGGATCCCGCGTCAGCATGCGCTTCAGGAAGTCCTTCAGCACCGGGGACACCTGCGGACAGACGGGACAAAATAACACATCAACGACCTGCAAATGCCTTGTTACAACCAAAACACGGACATTTTTCAGTTCAATCATGTTTGTATCAGTTTGTCCACAATGTGACTTCATATTATGTGACTTTATATTATTAATTATTTTGTATGTTGTTTATTATTTTATTTTATTTTTTTATTTTTTGGACACCAGTTCAAACATGTTTGTATCAGTTTGTCCACAATGTGACTTCTTTATATTACTATTTATTTTATATGGTGTTTATTTATATTATTAATTATTTTATCTTATCTACACAGAGCATCCACCCACAACACTTTAGCATCATATTGGTGAGTTTTGCACTTCAGAAAATGTCCAAATAAATTTTTTTTTTCTTCCACATATGACAGACAAAGGATTATTTTGAGTTTAAAAACACATTTGAGATGCAGATTTTTTGTTTTATTTTATTTTATTTTGTATTTTTATTTTATTTATTTTATTTTTTTTTATTTGGCCGATTAAACTGGTTGACTAATTATTTATCACATGTTTTCTTTTGTATATTCATGATACTAGGTTTAGCTTACTGTAAAGCAATGGTTTAGTTAATTTTTTATTATTATTAATCATATTTGTATTCATATAGTTAAAAAACTGTTTGTATGGCAAAACCTTTTGAGATGCAGGCTTATTAATTTATTCATGTCATATAATTGCATGTCAAACTAAATATCTTCAAATCGGTTTGACAATTATTTAATTTTGTGTTATTTTATTTATGTGTTTGATTTTATTATTTGACCCATTTCATTTGTTGACTAATTGACTTTTTGTATTCATGACATTAGGTTTAGCCTGCTGTAAAGTAATGTTTTGGTTAATTTTATATTATTTATATATTATGTAGTTCAAAGACTGATGCAGAAGATGCAGTCTTATTAAACGATTGTATGTTTGTGTATGTTTGTAAGAATGTCTAACTGTCTGTAATTCTGTACATGTGTCTCACTGTGATTAATGGAGGTTTTCCTCGTACCTGATGAACGTTGCGTACGGTGGGCGCCGGCTCGTCTCTCAGACGCTTCATGGCAGCCACCGGCGTCTCACTGAAATACGGAGGCTCTCCGTCCACCATCTCCACCAGCATGATGCCCAGAGACCAAACATCCACCTGCAGATTCAGCACAGCAGTCCTTGTTTAATCTGACAGTCACAGCGGCGTCTGCTGGTTTGTTTTGTGGTGTTCAGCTGTACCTCCGTTCCATACGGGGATTTGGAGATGACCTCCGGGGCCATCCAGTACGGCGTTCCCACCAGAGACTTCCTCCTCGGGATATCTTTACTGATCTGAGCGCAGAAGCCAAAGTCTGACAGCTTGATCTGAGTCGGAAACACACACAGCTAAGACTTCAGAAATGAATCTATCTATCTATCTATCTATCTATCTATCTATCTATAATCTGACTATCTATCTATCCATCTATCCATAATCTGACTATCTATCCATCCATCCATCCATCTATAATCTGACTATCTATCTATCCATCTATCCATCCATAATCTGACTATCTATCCATCATCCATCTATAATCTGACTATCTATCTATCTATCTATCTATCTATCTATCCATCCATCCATCCAT
>NW_015551124.1:1296235-1296693 GCF_001515605.1 Sinocyclocheilus anshuiensis
ATCCATCTATCTATCTATAATCTGACTCTATCTATCAATCCATCCATCCATCATCTGACTATCTATCCATCCATCTATCTATCTATAATCTGACTCTATCTATCTATCTATCCATCCATCCATCCATCCATCCATAATCTGACTATCCATCCATCTATCTATAACCTGACTATCTATCCATCCATCCATCCATCTATAATCTGACTATCTATCTATCTATCATCCATCCATCCATCCATCCATCCATCCATAATCTGACTATCTATCCATCCATCCATCCATCCATAATCTGACTATCTATCCATCCATCCATCCATCCATAATCTGACTATCTATCCATCCATCCATCCATCCATAATCTGACTATCTATCCATCCATCCATCCATCCATAATCTGACTATCTATCTATCCATCCATCCATCTATAATCTGACTATCTATCTATCCATCCATACATC
>NW_015551124.1:1298315-1308848 GCF_001515605.1 Sinocyclocheilus anshuiensis
ATCTATCCATCCATCCATCCATCCATCCATCTATCTATCTATAATCTGACTCTATCTATCAATCCATCCATCCATAATCTGACTATCTATCCATCCATCTATCCATCCATCCATCCATCTATCTATAATCTGACTCTATCTATCCATCCATCCATCCATAATCTGACTATCTATCTATCCATCTATCCATCCATCCATCCATCCATAATCTGACTATCTATCCATCCATCCATCCATCCATAATCTGACTATCTATCCATCCATCCATCCATCCATAATCTGACTATCTATCCATCCATCCATCCATCCATAATCTGACTATCTATCATCCATCCATCTATAATCTGACTATCTATCCATCTATCCATCTATAATCTGACTATCTATCCATCTATCCATCTATAATCTGACTATCTATCCATCTATCCATCTATAATCTGACTATCTATCCATCTATCCATCTATAATCTGACTATCTATCCATCTATCCATCTATAATCTGACTATCTATCCATCTATCCATCTATAATCTGACTATCTATCCATCTATCCATCTATAATCTGACTATCTATCCATCTATCCATCTATAATCTGACTATCTATCCATCTATCCATCTATAATCTGACTATCTATCCATCTATCCATCTATAATCTGACTATCTATCCATCTATCCATCTATAATCTGACTATCTATCCATCTATCCATCTATAATCTGACTATCTATCCATCTATCCATCTATAATCTGACTATCTATCCATCTATCCATCTATAATCTGACTATCTATCCATCTATCCATCTATAATCTGACTATCTATCCATCTATCCATCTATAATCTGACTATCTATCTATCCATCCATCCATCCATCCATAAACTGACTCTATCTATCCATCCATCCGTCCATAATCTGACTATCTATCTATCTATCTATCTATCTATCTATCTATCTATCTATCTAGTGTTTGTGAATCTTTATAAAAGGTATAATAAAATATATAGAAATTAAAAACGTTATTAACATATGCAATGCATGTGCAACTATCTATCTAGTGTTTAAAAGTAGTATGTTTTTTGTTTCTGAAAGAAGTCTTTTCTGCTCACCGAGGCAGTCTTATTAAATTATTTATGTCATATAATTGCTTGTCAAACTAAATGTCTTCAAATTAATTTGGAAATTATTTTATTTTATATTTTATTTTGACCATTTAACCATTTGACCATTGTATTTATTTAAATACAAATACAGTAAAATATTCTGAAATATCATTACAATCTATAATAACTGTTTTCTATTGTAACATATTTTAAAATGTAATTTATTCCTTCATGCAAAGCTGAATTTAAGCATTTTACTCGTTTTATTTTATTATTTGGCCCATTTCATTTGTTGACTAATTTGTAATTTTTTTCAGTTAATAAAATAAAAAATAAAATAAAAAGATTTGAAATCGGATTTAAAAACATTTAGTTTGACAAGCAATTATATAACATAAATAAATGAATAAGACTGAATCTCAAAAACAATTTACTATACAAACAAAATCTGTTTTTGGACTACATATAAATTATATACAAATAATAATAAATTAAAATAATAAATTACTTTACTGTAGGCTAAACCTAATGTCATGAATATACAAAAGAAAAAAAATGTGAAAAATAAATAGTCAACTAATTAAATGAGCCAAATAATTATAAAATAAAATATAAATAAATATATAAATAAAATAAAACACAAAATAAAATGCGGAAAATTCAGCTTTGCGTCACATGAATAAATTACATTTTAAAAAACATGCTGATTTGCTGCTCAAGAAACATTTCTGATTATTATCAATGTTGAAGACTTTGATAGGCTTCATATTTTTGTGGAAACCATCATATCTGTTTATTCTTCAGGATTCACAGATGAATAGAAAGTAAAAAAAAAAAAACAGCATTTATTTGAAATACAAATCTTTTGCAACATTATAAAATTCTTTACTGTCACTTTTGACCAATTTGATGCATCCTTGATGAATAAAAGCATTAATTTCTTAAATAAAATCCTCCTGACCTCAGGCTTTAGAAGGGTAGTGTGTATATATAGTTGTCTGAGGTTTGAATAGTGTGATAAGGTTCAGCCAGGCTAGAGGATGGACTCACGCGTCCGTCCAGCGAGAGCAGGATGGAGTCGCTCTTGATGTCTCGGTGTATGACCCCCTGCGAGTGGAGATACGCCAGCGCCTGCAGCACAGCCTCACACACGGTCGCGATCTGCTCCTCGCTCAGCCTGAACACAAGATCAGCCGCACGCTTACACAACTGTCCCGAGCTCTTCTTCATGCACCTGCTGTTTTTACAGCTCCTTCTGATGCTGCATATTAGTGCTGTTTACTAAGTGTGTGGCATCTCATTTTTCACTCGAGACAGGAAGAAACCACTAAAAAACACCCAGAGCAACCTGCATAACAACACTTCAGCACCATAATGGTGAGTTTTGAACTTCAGAAAATGTCAAAATCTAGTCTGATTCCTGATGTTTTCATCCACACCTGACAGATAAATAATCGTTTTGAGTTCAAAAACAGACTTTGTTTGTCTGGAAAAAAAAAAACTTTTTGAGATGCAGGCTTATTAATTTATTCATGCACTATAATTGCTTGTCAAACAAAATGTCTTCAGATCATTTGAAAAATATTTTATTTCATAATTTTATTTGGCTCATTTAATTTGATGACAAATTGTTATTATTATTATTTATTTTTATTTTTTTTTATATATATTTATGAGATTAGATTGAGTCTGCTGTAAGAATGCTTAACTTCTTAAATTCTACATAGTTCAAATTCAGCTTTTTGTGACACAGGCTTAATAATTTATTCATGTCATATAATTGCTTGCCAAAAAAAAAAATCTTCAAATCAAGTATGAAATTTTTTATAAAAAAGTATATCAGTATAAAAATGATTTAATTTTATTTTATTTTAAATTATTTTATTTTTATTTAATTAGGCTAATTTCGCTTGTTGACTCATTTCATTTTTTTCTTTTGTATATTCATGACATTAGGTTTAACCTGCTGTAATATTTTGTAGGAATGTTTTGGTTCATTTATTATTATTTATATATTATTCACATTATTATTCATAGACATATCAATACAGATATTCACTTGAGATGCAGACTTATGGATTAATTCATCAGTCATATAATTGCTTGTCAAACAAAATGTCTTCTAGTCAGTATAAATTTGTTTTCTAAATGATCTTATTTTATTTTTATTTTATATAAATTTTTATTATTTTATTTAAATGTATTTTATTTTTCTATTTATTTATTTATTGTTTTTTATTTTATTTTAAATTATTTTTTATTTTAATATTATATATTATTATAATAAATAATATTATTTAATATTATTAAATAATATTATTTATTTTATTTTTTGGCTCATTTAATATGTTGACTAATTATTTTTATATATTTTTTTTCTTTTGTCTATTCTATTGTATATTCATGACATTAGGTTTAGCCTGCTAATAGGTACTCAATAAAGTCAACTTTTTGAGATGCAGGCTTATGGATTAATTCATGTCATATAATTGCTTGTCAAATAAAATATCTTCAAGTCAGTGGCCTGATTCTTGAATGCAGTCGTGCTAAACTTAACTAAAGCTGCTCTGCTCGGAGTTGTTGTTGCTCTCTGGCTCTGTGTGTAAAATCGATGGCGTTTGCTAACGTGTCGGTTCAGTGTCTGCTGCTCGGGTCAGATCTCGTGCCAATTCCAGTTTGCCGTCTCGAGTCTGAGGAGACGGGACATACAGCCGCGCTTGTGTGTGATCGTGTAAGCGCTAATCTGATTGTCTAATCAAATTAAAGTCAGCCGTAGAGTGTCAGAATACACACACAGCTCAGAGCGGATCCATGACTTAACTGTACATCACCCTCTTGTGGTATGAATAAAATACTACAGTAATAGTACAGTACATGGAGTCAGTAGCCTATCTGGATTAACTATGAGCAGAGACACTCGAGCGCAGCCTGAGGTTGTGTTTTGCTCATCCAAACAGCAGAATTGCAATCACAGTGCATTAGCATTAAAAACGGTGACCTTAAAGTCATATGACATGAAAATGGACTGAAAATGATTTCCTTTAATCACATTTCTGGTCTTGTTGTAAAAGATTCATCATTACATGTTGTCTGTCTTCACCATCTTTCAACCATTAGCTGGCTGCAAATAATGTGCATATTATATTATTTTCTATTATATTTTATTATTTTATTTTAAATAATAAAATATATTAATAAAATTAATAAAAGCGTTGATATTAAATATTACATTATATATTTTATTACATTATTTTAAGTTATATTGTTTTATTTTAAATTATGTATTATGTTCTAATCTATTCACTCAAAAAACAAAACAAAAAAAAAACTTTGGGTCAAATATGGACTAACCCAACTTTTCAAATTTAATGTAAAATTTTAACCCAAAGTAGGGTTGAAACAACCCAGCATTTTTAGATAGAATTTTTGATTATATTACATGATATATTATATTGTGTTGTATTATTTTAAGTTATATTGTATTTTTATTATATGACATTATTTTAAATTGTTATATTATATTATGATATTAGTTTTTACTTATATATATATATATTATATTTTATATATTATACATATATTCATTTTAAATTTTTATATATTTAATATTGTATTATATAATTTTATTTTATTTTAAATTCTATTTAAATTATGTATTATATTGTATTATATTATATTATATTATATTATATTGGAAACAAAATGTAAAATAAATGTTTATTCAAGATCATTTATGCTTTTATTTTATTTTGATTTCATTTCAATCTGATTTCAATTAAAAAGGTCACTAATGAACTTTCCATTAGTAATAAGTCATAAATTCAGATTTGATTTGAATTGATTTTTGGTCAAAGGTATTTTTAAAAAGGGTATCTCATAGAGTCTTTAACTAGAAGACTAACCTACCCATGTTAAAGCATATTTCTCATAAATCCTATAGAGATCACAATGAAAACATAAACCTCTAGATTAACTGGGTAAGAAATCCAGTTCTCTCTTCTTTCATGAAACGGCTTTCCTAAATGAATGATGAGGTTGTGCTCTGGTACCTGGTCTCAGACACGATGTTTGTTAAAGCTCCTCCCTGCAGATACTCCATGATGACCCAGAGCTCCTCCTCCACCAGAGCGCTCTTGAACATCTCCACCACGTTCCTGTGCTGGTAATCTCTCATAATCACCACCTGAACACACACCAACACACCCTCATCAACACTCATCAGCATAGCGAATGCACAAAAATAAATCGGTTTGTTTAAGGGTCAGAAGTTGCTTTTGAAATGTTGCTGTTGAACTTTCCAAAAGTCATATCTCAATATATTCAAGTGGTCAAAGATGGTTTTTTTTATCCATAATCCTTTATTTTATTTATTATTTTATTTTATTTTATTTTATATATTATTTTATTTTTTTATTATTTTATTTTATTTTATTATTTTATATGATTTTATTTTATTTTATTTTATTTTTATTTATTTTTTTATTTTATTATTATTTTATTTTATTATTTTATTTTATTTTTTATTTATTTATTTTTTATTTAGACATTCAACGCTAATCGTGTTTACAGGGTTCCAAAATCTAATTTATATGTATCTATGTTTCATCTGTTTATTTGAATATGACTAACTTAAATAACTGAGTCAGTTCTGGCAGTATCTGCTAGTTTCTGTGCCTTGCAATAAATCATACACTGTGATTGAAAAATACATTAATAACCCTAGACATTTCCCTTTCAAAACACGTTTCTATCATTCAAAACATTTTGTGACTGAATGCTCTGGGGTCAGTGTCATCTGAAACCCTTTTCGCTTAAGTAACGTGATGAAACGCAATACTTAATGAGAAAAAAATCCATGATGGGACACTTTTAGATCAACAAATATGTGCATTTTAAATGGCCAATTCTATAGTCGGATATTGAATCTTTTCACATAGACAGTGAATGCATAATATTTACATTTAAAGGAATAGTTCACACAAAAAGGTCTTCACCCTCAGGCCATCCAAGATGTAGATGAGTTTGTGGACAAGTAATCCACAGCACTCCAGTCCATCAGTTAACATCTGGAGAAGATGCTTTCCAGCATTTGTTCCAGCTTTTGTCTTCTCCAGATGTTAACTGATGGACTGGAGTGCTGTGGATTACTTGTGGATTATTGTGATGTTTTTATCAGATGTTTTCCAAACCTGATGAAGAAACAAACTCATCTACATCTCGGATGGCAGGACGGTGAGCACGTTTTCAGTTTCGGATGAACTATTCCTAAAGCAATATTGGGGTTGTTTTGATTCATATTATGCTCGTTCGTTGTTTGACCTCATTGAAGAGCAGTTCTCTGCGCTGTTGTCTCCTGAGGTCCATCATCTTGACAGCCACCACCCGTCCGCTGTGTTTCTCGTGGGCGATGCACACCACACCCGTCGAACCCTCGCCGATCTTCACAAAGTTCTCCAGATACGAGCGCGGATCTCCTTTATCCACCACCATCTGCAGCGCGGCCTTGAACTGCTCGTGGGTGACTTTGGGCGGGTCGGGCGGGGGTCGGGGCGAGGGGTGCTGCGGGGGTCTGAATGCAGGCGAGCAGGTTCCCGGAGGGCTGTTGGCCAGAGATCCAGTGGGAGACGGTCGGGGCTGCGACGGGCTGTCCTGTCTGGGGTAGAGACCCGGGTTGGGGCAGCCGGAGTGTCTCATAAAGGGGTCTGGCCCGGTGGGCCGGTAACTGATGTTGGGCGAGAGGCCGATGGTGTAGCTGGAGGAGGAACGCACCGTTCTGTGAGGCCTGGTGCCACTCACGAGGGGACTGCTGGTGCCGCTGTGCAGATATCCCGGCTGGTGTCTCATGGCTGCGTCGGCCTGTGTGCAATAGAAATAAGGACATGGGCTGGTTTTCCTTTACTTTGTTTATCAACATGCATTCATCTGACAAACACTTTTCAAAGGGACTTACAGAGCATTCAAGATATTTTATTAGTATACAGTACTGTTCAGAAATTGGGGGTTTTAGTGTTTTTGAAAGAAGTCTCTTCTGCTCACCGAGGTTGCATTTATTTGATCAAAAATATTGTAAAAACTGTAAAATATTATTAGGGGTTCAAGCGCATAGTGCTGAATTCTCCGCTAAAACTGATCGTGCAGACCAAACCATAAGGCCTAGAGAGCTGAAACTTGGTCAGATGGTAGTAGTATTGACCGCTACTCAGATCCAAAGACTCGCCCCAATAGGCCTATGGGGGGGCGCTACAGCGATCGAAAACGCAAAACTGCTCATAACTCCTAGACCATTTGTCGTAGACTCAAATTGTACATTTTTGGAATCCTTGGGTCAAAACGCACAAAACTGCCGGATTTGCTCTACGAAGTCCGGTTTTTCAGCAAATTGAGTTATGTCCAAAACCTACTATTGTGAACTAGTCGTAGGTTTTTCACCCGATCGGAACCAAACCACTGCAGAAATATTCTTTTGACTGTGAATATCAGTAACTATGAAATTTCGACTCATCGTTGCATAGGGACGCCAAAACGTTCGTAAGGGGCCACTTTTACTAAAATGGCTATAACTCCTGAATGGAATGAGATATTTTCACCAAACTTGGTACACATGTGTAAGAGCTTAATCTTTGATCAAATAAAAAAAAAATGCAAAGCTCTGCCACTCATTGTGAGATAAAAAAAACTCAGAATTCTGAGAAAAAAAGTCAGAATCGTGAGATATAAAATCAGAATACCAAAAAAATCTAAATGGCAAGATATACATTAAAAAAATGATGAGAAAAAAACTGAATTGCGAGATTTCAAAGAATTCAAAGAAAAAAATTATAATCATGAGATGTAAATTTAGAATTTAGAGAAAAAAAGTCAAAATTGTGAGATATAAAAGCAGAATTAAAAAAGTTATAATTGCGAGATAATCAACTCGAAAACAATCAGAATTGTGATATAAAAACTCAGAATTACAAGAAAAAAATAAAAATGGCAAAAACAGAATTATGAGAAAAAAGGTCAGTATTATAAGATGTAAAATCAGAATTCTGAGAAAAAAAATTTGAATTACAGAATATAAACTTGCAATTGTGAGGGAAAAATTCAAAATCGCAAGATGTAAATAGAATTTTGGGGAAAAAAGTCATTACAGCAAGATGTAAACTAGAGAAAAACTCAGAATTACAAGAAAAAAATAAAAAATGTGAAATGTAAACTTAGAATTCAGAAAAGTCAGAATTGTGAGATATTAAATTTGAATTCAGAGAAAAACTAAAAAATCTGAGATGTAAACAGATAAAAAGCACATTTGTTAACCTGCAGCACAAAAGCAGTCTTAAGTCGCTGGGGTATATTTGTAGCAATAGCCAACAATACATTGTATTGGTCAAAATTATACATTTTTCTTTTATGCCAAAAATCATTAGGATATTAAGTAAAGCTCATGTTCCATGAAGATATTTTGTAAATTTCCTACCGTAAATATATCAAAACTTAATTATTGATTAGTAATATGCATTGCTAAGAACTTCATTTGGACAACTTTAAAAATGATTTTCTCAATATTTAGATTTTTTTGCACCCTCAGATTCCAGATTTTCAAATAGTTGTATCTCAGCCAAATATTGTCCTATCCTAACAAACCATACATCAATGGAAAGCTTATTTATTCAGCTTCCAGATGATGTATACATCTCAATTTCGGTTTTGTTTCAAAAAGCTGTTTGTTACCTTCAGGTCGTATGAGGAGTACAGTCTCCCCGGGCTGTTTTGCAGATGGACCAGCAGTCTGTTGACGGTCCTCATGTCCGGCGTCAGACCGTCTCCGTGTGGCATGGTGGGGCTATAGAAGCAGGTGATGGGTCTCTGGTTGTGCGAGAACACGATGGGGAACTCTCGTCTCATCATAAGAGGTGGCTCCGGGACGGGGATGGACGGCGGAGGAAGAGGAGGAGAGCTCATGCTGACCTCATAGGTGGATTTGGCGCGGGGCAGAACGCCATTGGGCTGCAGCATCACACTCTTCTTCAGACCCATGTACGGCGTGCCGCTCTCGCTGTGGATGTTGCGTGATTTATCGGCCCAGTGAGGGTCAGGCTCGTCCAGGGCTTCGTACTGATACACATCGGCCTCGCTGACCTCCCCGAGGCGGCCGAGCGACTGCGCTCTCTTGCGGGCCGACGGGCTGCTCTTGCGCAGGGAGTTGGAGCTGGTGACGGACAGACGGCTCATGTCTGACAGCATGGCTGATATATAGTCTCCGTGGCCGATCATGCTGCCGCACACGATGGTCTGGGGAAAGAACAGAGGCAGGCTGTGATTAATGCGAACTGAAACCGGCGCTATTTAAAGAGCGTGTGAATTCACCTGGGTGCGGATGAACTCCAAATCACACTTTCCTCCGAGGAGCCTATTTCTGGCTGATTTGTGTTTATGAAATGCTGAATGACTCGTCTGAGCTATCGCAGGACTGCTTCTCTTGCAAATGAAGACTAAAGCAAAAGGCTTTTTTTGTTGATTATTGATGATGCCATTTATGTCACCTGTATGTAGTTTTTCTATCTATTTATCTATCTATCTATCTATCTATCTATCTATCTATCTGGGATGGGAAGATTCCCCCATTCGCTCGGTGCATCGGCATAAAAAGTTAACGATGCGATGCATCGGTTTAAAAAGTGTGCATTGGATACAAGTTGGCTTTTGTATCACGATGCATCATTTCTAACATATTTGCATCGGTAAAAACCGATTTATTTGTATATAATTACTAGTGGATGCGCTATACTTTTATTATTTAGAAAGTGACCAATAATCTGTAACCAATATTTTATATGTAGATTGATTTCTCCTCTCAAACTGTTTCTCAAGCGCGCTCTCATCACCGCTGCTGCTGCACCACGGAGACCCGAGGAAAAACTGGGATTAAAGTCCAAAACCTGACTTGAAATAACATAACAAATCAATCGGGGCTAAAGCGGTTCCATTAAAGACTAATTAAATTCACACAATCTCACTAATTTGTGCACGTTTATTCTTAAGCAGACCTTAATGTCAATCATGGATCAAATCGATCCACCATGACAATCTGTGCTGTTTAATGCATTTGAGACGTTGTGTTTTCCTCAGTGCATAACTGACATGTCACAGGTATAATTTTCATCTGTAAATGTCAGAAAGTCACGCAAACATGTCCATTTCTCTGTCAGGAGTGGGCGAGGCTTACGCGAGTGAACGCATGCGCACTAAACAGACGGAGCGCAATAGAATAGTAGCGCAATAATTCTGAATAAAATATGCATTCTGCTCAAATATTTGTTGTTGGACATTAAATGTGTCTTTTGTAGAATTGTAAATCTACATATAAGTGTATTTTTATGATAGCAGTAACTGTAAAGGGACTTTTGTAATGGGTAAATCAAATGTAAGCTAGTTCAGTACTAATTACTAA
>NW_015551124.1:1312906-1317686 GCF_001515605.1 Sinocyclocheilus anshuiensis
AGATCATATTTTCTCCATTGCATCATATTGCATCGAATCGCATTATGTTGAATCAAATCGAATCGAAATCGGATCGCACTGCATCGTAACAGGGGTGAATCGGATCGTATCGCATCGGTAGCTGCTGTATCTTTAATGTATCGTACCGTAGGCTATGCATCGAGATGCGTATCGTATCGGCCTCAGTCATGGAGATGCACATCCCTAATATCTATATATTTATTTATTTATTATAATATAAAATATATTGTTCAAAATAATACAAATATTTCTACAATGTTTTTTTTTTGTTTATTGGGGTTTAATTGTTACTTATGATTGCTTTTGTTTGTTTTAAATTTTTTCTTTATAATAAAAAAGAGAAGAGAGAAAAATGCCATTTCTGCAATTGGACAAAATAAAAACCTTTTTTTTTTTTTTAAACAAAGATGCTGTTTTGTTAATTTTTGATGATGCCATTTATGTCACCTGTATGTAGCTTTATTATTATTATTTATAATAATATAAACGGCATCTATTTATTTATTTATTATACTATAAAATAAATTATTTATAATAATACAAAATATTTTTACGTTATTTATATATTTTTGTTTATTGGTATTTAATTGTTATTTATGATTGCTTTTGTTTTTAGTTTTTTCTTTATAATAAAAAAGAAAGAGAAGAGAGAAAAATGGCCTGATGGACAAAGCAAAGTAAAAACTTATTTTTTAAACAGAGGCTGTTTTGTTAATTATTGATGATGATATTTATGTCGCCTTCATTTACAACTGATATGAATGTATATTTTTATAAAATTTTTATTAATATAAAATGTACATATTTATTTATACTAAAATGTAAATATATCATTCATAATATAAAATATTATTCCAATATTATCTATATTTTGTTTGTTTTTGTTTATTGCCGTTTAATTGTTATTTACAATTGTTTCTGTTTTGTTGTATTTTTTCCTTATAATAAAAAAAGAAAGTGAGCAAAATGTTTGTTTTGTTTACTGATATTTGATTGTTATAAAGTAAAACCTTTTTAACAAAGAGCCTGTTTTGTTAATTATGGATGATGCCATTTATGCAGCCTTCATTTATATTGTTTATAAATTTTATAATAATATAAAATATTATTAGAACATTGTTTAGACTTTTTGGTTGTTTATTAAATAGCACATATTCTTCTGTTCTTATTGTGAATAATTCATCAGTGCATGTTATTCTAAAACATGTTAAGAGCAATAAATACTGTATGAAAACGACCCAATAAATTAAATAAAATGTATGTTCGAACCGAGGAGGGAGCGCACAATGCTTACCGATACACAAAGAAAATATATCTCCTCATAAGTTTAATATACAGAATAATATATTCTGTTAATATATAACAATATATTGAATAATACATAAGCAATTGTCACTTTTCATATATTGAAAAATATGTGAAAACATACTGTATTTACTTCTCATATTGTATGTCATTTTATATTCAATAATACACTTCATAATATGCATATAATAAAATATGGTTCTGTGTCGGAGTATAAATACGTTTGAACATGTACTAAACATACAACATATTGTCTAAAAAAAAAAAAAAACTAAACCTTTAATATTTGTTTCAATATTATGCAAAATAAAGTCAGCTTTAAGTAAACCCATGCATTAACTCATGAAAATTGAGACTCATGATTAACTCATGAAAAATGAAATTAATTGCCAGCGTGAGGTAATAAATCTCTCGGCCCTCCGAGGATTCAGCGCTCTGAATCAGTGTTCACAGCAGGCCCGTGATAGATAAGAAGCCAATGTGACAGAGGAAAAAACATGTGTTTCTGAGTGCCGTTCAGGAGCGGCCCTCGGAGAGAAACGCCTGGAACATCAAGGACTGAGATTAAAAGCCGTATTCTCTGTCCCGGGTCAGGCCAAAGCCAGAACTGGACCAGCGCAGCTGCTTTGCTGACACATTGAGGAGGCTGTGGAGAATAAACGTGCTGCTATAATCGTAATAATGAGTCAAGAATCAGCATGAGAGACGCTGGAAAAAACAACGACATGTTTTCCAGTTTACGGGACCTTTTGAGTCACAAATATTAAGAAATGTGAATTACTTGAAATCGATTTTTCAAAGTTGTACATAAAAAAAATACAAGTACATTTTACTAGAAAATAATACAAGAAAATACAACGTCAGCCCTTACGGTTCTATAATAGAAGAATATAATTTACAAGAAAAGCCCTAGCCCTTTCATTTGATTTATTTTCTCTATTTTTGTCTTTAATCTATTTTTTCCTATTTTTGTTATTCTACAAAAAGTGAAAAGCATCAAATAAACGAAAATAAAAAAGCAACAATTTTTTTAGTTTATGGGACCTTTGGAGTGACAAATATTAAGAAGTGTGAACTACTTGAAACTAGGGTGTGAACATTTTATTTTATTTTTTTAAAGTTGTAAACAAAGATTATTGAAGTACTTTTTCAAGAAATGCTGGTAAAAGCTGGTGAAAAATAAAAATGCATTAAAACGTTTTGCTATAATACAGGAATATAATTTACAACAAAAGTCCTAGCCCTTTAATTTTATTTTTTTATTCTTTTTTTTTCACTTGAACATACACTACTAATGCAAAAAACATGCTGTTGCCAAGCGGTTTCTACAAATTGTTCAATAAAATTGTAACAAAAGCAATTTGATGTATTTCATGCATCATGTGACTTTAAAGTGCTATGAATTAAGTACTGTAAATTAAAAAAAAACAATATTTAAATTTATTCTCATTTCCATTTCATCTTTTATTGTAAATAATTAATCAGTGCACAATATTCTACAAAAAGTGAAGAGCATTAAATAAAAAAAAAACGTAGAAATAGAAAAGCAACTTATTTTTAAGTTTACAGGACCTTTTGGGTTACAAATACTAAGAAATGTAAATTACCTGCAGCTACACTGTGAAAAAAGATTTTTTTTAAACAAAGATTATTGAAGAAGGTTTTACAAGAAAATGTTATTACAGCCCTTAAGTTGGTGAAAAATAAAAATGCAATGAAACCTTTTTGCTATATTAGAAGAATATCATTTACAAGAAAAGCCCTCAACCTTTAATTTTTTTTATTCTATCTATTTTTTCTTTAATGCACCTGATCCTAATCTTGCAATGCAAAGACATGCTGTTGTTGATGTATTTACAAATTGTTCAGTGAAATTGTTGTTACAATAAAACTTCACATGCTGAGAAGCAATTTAGTTTATCATCATTTTTTTTGGCTAAATGGTTTTGAGAGGGTTTTGAAGCTTCTCAAAGCAGTTTTCGTTTATGTTTTCTCAGCATAATATATTTATTTGAATATACTGAAATCCAATATGTATGCAATATTTACTCAATTAACACAAAAATATTTGGGGAAAGACAAAGTATGCTTATGCTGAAGTCGGTCCATGCTTACGGTGTTTTCCAGGCTGTTGCTATGCAGTTTACAATCAACTCAAAGTGGACTGAAAGTGAACTGAAATGGTCTATCCTGCTATTGTAGGATATTTCTTCACAATAATTTGATGTAATTCTGACCTTCTTTGGTTTGAGCTCCACCAGCGTGATCCGGGACGGGTCCACCATGGGTTTGGGTCTCCGGAGGTTTTCTATTAAACTCTGCCATTGTGTGGGAAGACCGACAAAGACTCCTCGCTTCACATCGAACGACGTATGAACGCGATGCTCGAAGTTCTTCGGCGCTGAAATCTCTGGCCTCTTCTTCTTCTTTTTGCGAAACATTGTCAGATACTGCAGCAGAGACCTTTCAAAACAGTTAAATATGAACACAATTAGGTAAGGCTTTACTTGAAGCATTTACATTTAATTCATTACAAAAGTATTTTAATGCATTAATTATAATATAATACTTATCTATTCCTATTTACACAGAAAATACAATGCATTAAAACAGATGACAACCAATTTCAGATGTAAAAATCAATTTGTAAGTATAACATTGGCTATAATTATTGAAGAAAATATATAATGCATCACAATCTACATTATGAATGCATTATAATTAGTGCTGTCAAACGATTAATCGCGATTAATCGCATCCAAAATAAAAGTTTTTGTTTACATGATATATGTGTGTGTACTGTGTATATTTATTATGTATATATAAATACACACACATACAGTATATATTTTGAAAATATTTACATGTATATATTTATATTAATATAATTTATATTATATAAATAAATCTATTTAATATATAAACATAACATATTTTTCTGAAATATATACACTGTAACAAGCAGTCCACTCAAGGCAAGTTTAAGAACCCAAGTGCAGCTTTATTCCAAAAGTGATCCAAAATACTAACATAATCCAAACAGAGACTTGGCATGAACAGACTTGACTCACCGACAGCAGGTTACAACATCAATACTCGACAGGAGACAATGGCAACATGAGGGCTATTTATATCAAACAACAAGGGTCACATGACAGGAACCAACCATGAGACATGACACATGACTAACACAACCAATGAGAACATGACACATTAACCAAAGAACCAATCGCAGGATAACATGAGGGCAAGGGAATCACATGACTAGACAGGGACCATGACTACACTCCAAAATAAAAGACATGAGAGCAATGAACATGAAACCCAAACAAAACCCAAACCCCACGTTCCCTTTCAGTCAGTCACGTTTGACGTTACGTCAGTCGTGACTGACGAATTGGGATCTCGCCCGAGAGCCCAATCACCTTCGAGTGTTAACTAAACAAGCCAATGA
>NW_015551124.1:1317941-1318798 GCF_001515605.1 Sinocyclocheilus anshuiensis
TCTACAGGACGAATCTCCGCGAGTGTTTACTGAAAACAGCTGGCGTTGGTGTTACGGCGTGTCAGCGGGGGTTGCCATCCAGGCTGCTGAAACCTCGGCGGGCTGCAGCTTTCATTCTGCGGTCTCGCCGCGACCTCCCCTGGGCGCTTCAGCGCTCTCTAAAAGAGTATTTCCTCAAAAAAGAGCAATTTCTAAAAGAGCTTCACGAGCGACAGGCATCTTTTTAAAGATGGCTTCCTGCTCGTGCGTTTCTGGATGTGGTCGCTTCCTGGCTTCATCTGATGGTCTTGATCGCTGTATCTCGTGCCTGGGCTTGCAGCACGCTGAGGCAGCGCTCATGGATGAGTCATGTTCTCAGTGCGGGAACATGACCATCGCGGTGTTGCGGTCTAGATACCTCCTCATTAAACGGGGGGGTATCCCCCTTGCCATGCCCCGTTCTAGCTCCTCCGGTTCTTGGAGGGCTACTTCGGTTCATGGTCAGGGAGACCTGAGGGTTACGGTGAGAGCTTCCCCGTCGAGTACGTCTCCGAGGGCCTCTCATTCCTCTGGCGCATCGCACCGCCTGGGGTTCCCGGACGAGTTTGCTGGTTCCTCGGACAGGGCGGGGCCCAGCATCTTGTGCGGAGCACAGGCAGATGACAGGATGTCGATCGCTGCATCGGAGGGCGAGCTAGGCTCTGGAGATGAGGATTCGGCTGCGCTGCCTCCGTCAGGAAGAGTGGCGTTGCCCGAGTCAGATCCAGAGCTGACTGCTATGCTTTCCCGGGCCGCCGAGAGCGTCGGGCTGCACTGGAGGCCTCCTCCTTCTCCCGAACGCTCGAGGCTGGATGATTGGTTCCTGGGGGCGCAGGCCG
>NW_015551124.1:1320477-1320873 GCF_001515605.1 Sinocyclocheilus anshuiensis
CGGCCACAGCAGCAGCCTTCACAACGGCCGCAGCCTCCGCCCCTGCCAAGCCCGTGAAGTGCCAGGGCAGGCGGCGTCCCTGAGATGGGCGACCCGGAGTTCTTGGATCCTGCTCTTCAGGAGATGGTGACCGCACCACTCCTTCCCCCGGAGGAGGGCCGGGTGGAGAATCTTTTGTTCCCGTTTGTTTCTGTTCCGCCACTGGCAACCCAGCCAGTGGTACCCATAACTTCAATAAAAGAGCAGTTTCCTTTGCCTCCGGGTCCCAAGATGGCGAGGATGGCGGTGCACGAGACCCAGTCTCCACACGGCCATCCCCCTCCCCCTTCGCCAGTGGGCAGCAGGGTCCGGTTCAAGGACGCTATGCCTCCTCACGAGCCCCCTGCCCAGCCGTGG
>NW_015551124.1:1321654-1334233 GCF_001515605.1 Sinocyclocheilus anshuiensis
CGGGGCGGGGTGCGCGTGGCGAAACACGCACGCCAACTGTCATTGGCTTGTTTAGTTAACACTCGAAGGTGATTGGGGTCTCGGGCGAGATCCCAATTCGTCAGTCACGACTGACGTAACGTCTCCGTTCCCTCCTTCTGGGAACAAGGGTTACACAAGTAACCGAGACGTTACATATCCGCCCCTCTAAGAGTGGCTCCAGACGCCCAAACCTATCAAGTCCAGGAGGGTGGTGGAGCGAAGGCGGAACAGGGGGAGGGATGGAGGGCCAGGCCCGTGAAGGGGAACAGGACTAGGATCATGACATGGACCGTGGATAAATGGCAGACAGTGAAACTCTGGAGGACCTGGGCCGTGGATCAGAGGCAGACTATGGAACAGTGGTGTAGGAGACCACCAGGTCAGATCCAGAGGAGCATGAAGCCATGGTGGAGCCGGCAGTGCAGGGCAGAGCAGAGGACCACTTGGCCAGCAGAGCAGACAGGAGCAGAAATCCCCACAGTGGAACAGATGACCACCACAGCCAAGCAGGGATCCACCAAGGCGGATCAGGCGGGACTGGAACAGAGAGCACAGAGAGTTCAGGAACGGCCTCCTTGGCCGTGACAGGACAGACTGTGAGTTCATGAACGGTTTCCTTGGCCGTGACAGGACAGGCAGAGAGTTCAGAAGAGGGCGCCACCTCCTCAGGAGGTTCTGCAGCAGAAACTGCCACCTCTGGAGGCACTGGAGCAGATACATGAACAGGAGAGGCCTCTGGGACAGACTCAGGGACAGGAGAGGCCTCTGGAGTGCAGTGTGCTGCCCACACACTCAGGATAGCTACCGCCATAACAGGAAGTACTGAGGATAGGGGAACAGTCTCTGTGATAGCCCGTGCTGAGGCCCTGGGGATGCCAGCTGTTCGTACTGACATCAATGGTGGGTACATCACACTGGCAGTCAGTCCTGGCCCAAGCTCTGCATCCACAGGAGCTTGGGTACTATAGCCTTCCCCCAAAAAAATCCTTAGGCGAAACTTGCATGGTATCCGTGGCATGACGAGACTCTGGCATGGTGACTGTGGCATGGCGAGATTCATGTGTGGTGGCCATGATGGGTCGAGGCTCTGGCGTGGCGGCCGTCTTGGCCGGGGACTCAGGCGTGCCGGCCGTCTTGGCCGGGGACTCAGGCGTGCCGGCCATCTTGAGACGAGACTCTTGAGTGGCAGACATGACGTGAACAACTCCTGACATAAAGGTCGGGACGTGAAAATGCTCTGGTGCAGAGTGCACAGCACAGTTGCAGGGCTCCTCATCCGCACTTCCCACAGTAAAAGGTGAACCAGCCAGCAACAAAGCAAAGTCAATATATTTCTCAAGAGTTCATTGAGGGGTATTGCGTCTTTCAAGAAGGTATCATGAAAGTCCACCATATGACACAACTTACAAAAGTCCGCCACATAATCCTCAATGGGCTGGTTTCCTTGGTGAAGTAGAACGAGACAATCTTCTGGGTTCATTTTGGTGGTCAAGTATTCTGTAACAAGCAGTCTACTGAAGGCGAGTTTAAGAACCCAAGTGCAGCTTCATTCCAAAAGTGATCCAAAATACTAACATAATCCAAACAGAGACTTGACTTGGCATGAACAGACTTGATTCACCGACAGCAGGTTACAACATCAATACTCGACAAGAGACAATGGCAACATGAGGGCTATTTATATCACACAACAAGGGTCACATGACTAACACAACCAATGAGAACATGACACATGAATCAAAGAACCAATCGCAGGATAACATGAGGGCAAGGGAATCACATGACTAGACAGGGACCATGACTACACTCCAAAATAAAAGACATGAGAGCAATGAACATGAAACCCAAACAAAACCCAAACCCCACGTTACATACATGCATGTGTGTTTAGTTCTATATACATAATAAATATACACAGCACACACACACATATCATGTAAACAAAAACTTTTATTTTGGATGTGATTAATCGCGATTAATAATTTGACAGCACTAGTTAAAACGCATTATGCATGAAGTAAAACGCATGATATTTTAAAATTGATAAAGTCACTACATTAAGCTATGTTTTGCCATCATTTTGGATATCATTTAGCATTTATTTACATGCTACTTTAAAGAATACAATAGTACTGCAGGGTTATTATAGTCAATTAATAATAAAACCATTAAAAAAACATGTTTGTTACTTGAAATAAAAATGTTAGCTGAAATAAAATATTAAAAACACTTGTTTTTTCTAGTTTCCAAAGAAACATCTCTCATTTTCATTTAGTTTAACTAAAATAACTAATACTAAAATAAAAATAAAAATAAATTAAAAGTAAATAAAAAAACTAATAAAAATGTCAAAATGCACAATAAAATTACTAAAACTTTTACAAAAAATTATAATGGAAATTAAAAATATAAAAACAAAAACTAATTCAAACTATTAATAAAAATTATAATAGTATCTCACAACCAAAACACACTACAAAATTACTAAAACTTTAACAAAAATTTAAAATAGAAGAGAAAGTTTAAAAATAAACACTAATTCAAACTGTTAATAAAAACTATAATTGTATCTCACAACACTGGTGCTACCATGATACAAAAAAATTGCTTCAATTAAAATGGGCATATCATAAGCTTGTGATTCCAAACCTACAGTGATGGAGCTGAAATAATTAATCATTTCGGTGTTTAAACAGTGTTTAAACATGTCTATTTTTGTCCTTTTGTTGCAGAGTTTCACAAAATCTGGCCAAAATGTGTTGCATTACCTCAAAGCAAAAGAAATATCAAGTCATCTTTGTTCTTAAAATAGAAAACCCAACACAGACGCATCTACTGATTCACTGTCAGCATTTCTAATGCTGTCTCTGAAATGCACATCTTCCTCCTGTACATCGAAGGCTGTTTTGTGCATGAGAGCACCGCTGTCGGATGTGTTCGCATGTGAAATTAAGTATATCTGCTCAATTAGGGCTTACTCATTCTCCCTGCCCTTTAAATGACAGACGGGAACGCTGAAGGCCTCTGGTTCCTGAGTTCAAAGTGCAATAACTTGATAAAAGACTGAGAAAGCAGCTGACCTCCCGTCACACTGAAGGACTGCTAATAACCCTTGCTCTGCTCAGGAAAACATCCTTTCATGTCATTGTCTTCTTGCTGCTGAGCTCTGTGAAAGGCAAGGACGTTGACTGACCTTGTAGATTTTATGTCGTTTTTTTCTAGTTCAGTTCAGGTAATGAATCTATTTTAAAATGACTTGAGTCTTGACTCTTGACAGACTTATGCACTGAAAACATTTTACTTAAAAAATTTACTTAATTTTCACTCAGAAATTTGTAGTAAATCTCACAAATAATTACAAAGTAAAACATGTCATTTAATTAATGACATCTGATTGGGACATTATGAAGCTGATGCAGTTCACACGAAAATAAGGAGGCCTTTCTCATTTAAAGTAAGACACAACAGGCAAAACTTTGTTCAGTTTTGATATTTTGCTTCCATAACGTGTCTTTTTTCAGACTAATGGAAAAAAGCATCTAAAAATATATTTTAGTGTTTATTTATTGCACTTTATCTGTGTATGACTGTATTTCAATTACAATACATATCTTTTAAGGCTGTGAGTTTTTTTCTCCACTTAGGCAGCACTTATAATTCGACCTTATCTTATTAACCTATCTCTCAAACGGACCATTGACACTCTATCTACAATCTCAATTAGGAGTGTCAATGGTCCATTTGAGAGATTGGTGGCGGTAATGCACTTATAAGTCTGCGATCCGCCGTAAAGCAAGAAGAAGACGCGTCACGCGCCGGCTGTTGAGAACGCAGTCAGGACAGTTCAGACATTGCAGTGCATCAGAGGTAAAAAACGCTATAAATACTGTTTGGTTTCTTGCACAGACCAATCGTTTCGTGTCTTTACACATCAATGTATCGTCACGAGCCGCAGGGTTTAATTTGGTTTTGTTTGTGTATGTTTTTTTGACTCTCAAAGCCATTATTCCCATTAACTTCCATTATAAGACTGACAGACTGCAACGGTTTGAGTTAAAAATCTTCGTTTGTGTTCTACTGAAGAAACAAAGTCACCTACATCTTGGATGCCCTGGGGGTAAGCAGATAAACATCAAATTTTCATTTTTGGGTGAAGTATCCCTTTAAGATGTAAATGTATCCATTTTTTATTTATTTATTAATTTTTTTGTTAACCTGGCAACACATGCCTTACGAAAATTACCCATGGTTTTACTACTCAGAAAAGCTGCACGAACCTGATCCGAAGTTCCGATATAAAACAAATGATTCGCGATCCGCGCTTCGAAGTCCTGATTCAATTGCAGAATGATTCGCGAACCCGCTCGATCCGAAGTTCCGATCTAAATCAAATGATTCATGAACCCGCTCTGAAGTCCCGGGGCCCTATTTTAACGATCTAAGCACATGGTCTGATACATGGTCTGCAATGACTATCCATCACGACATGTAGGCATTTTTATCTTTATGTTCACAATAATAATCTTTTACATTTTAATCCTTTCATTTTTAATATTTGGTATGTGTGTGTGCTGCTGCGCGTCTCTGTGTGTGTAATAAGCAGAGTGCGCACGTGTTGTGCACCCACCTATAGGCACATACTAACGCGTCCTTTAAATAAATAAATAAATAAATACAGCGCCAATGACTTTAGACCAGGTTTTAGTTGGTCAATGGTGCAATCGTTATCAGTTGCCTCAAAATAGCAACGCACCAAAACAAACCTAATTTTCAGACCAGCACTCTCATGGGCGAACAGATGGGCACAAGTGCATTTGCTATTTAAACAACGTGGTGCCAGTGTTCTAACAAATAATGCTACCTATCGGATTATGCTACCAACACTGTATTTTTAATACTGTAAGGTTAGGTTTAGGGTTGAGGTAGGTGTGCAAGTTAATAACGCCTCACACCACATTAATATCATGCTGAAAGCAAAATCTGATAGGTAGCATTTTTCGCTGTCGAATTGTGCAACCAACTGTTGTAATGGGAGGTAGCAAAATCTGACAGGGTAGCACAAATCATCAGAACATCGGACGTGAAAATGATAACCTAGCAAAAAACACTTGCGTCGCACCTGGCGTCGCATTGCACCGAGTGTATGATAGGGCCTAATACGCGGTTTGAAGTCCCGAACTCGAACATCAAATGATTCGCGATACACGATCCGATCGGAGCGCTTCGAAACAGTGAATCATTTTTTGTGATGCAATGGTTTAACTGATTCAGAGTTTCGAAAAGCTCCGTTTCACCCATCACTCTACGTGCTTTTTTAAAACATTACAAGCAATGTCGAAATTTGAATATATATATATATATATATATATATATATATGTCTCTTTTGATCTGTATCAATTGGAGTGGTGCCAGCATAAATGACTTGCTTAATTGAATCGGTTTGTCTGTTCCTCTGCTTTTTGCACTCTCAGTCATGTTTACACAACACTGCCAGTACTCATTAACTGAAATGTTTACAATTAAAATATCCATTACGAAGATAACTGCTTTCCACGTCTAAACATTCAACACAAATCTACGAACATATTCAGGTGCGGAAACCGGTTTACTGCTTCCAGACCAGAAACCTGATCTTTGGATGAAGCCCGGTTGTTGTCATATGTTTGGATAACTATTTTTATCACACCATAAATTAGAAAATACTGTCAGCAGCCAGAAAAACAATACAGTCACCGTGTTTAAATAAAATGTTATATGATATATGATATATTGTAATTTATAGAAAGAAAGAAGATTTTAAAAAATGTAATAAATAAGATTAAAAAAATGTAATAAATAAATAAATAAGATTAAAAAAATAAATAAATAAAGCATAATAAAATAAACACTTAAATGTGCATTTTGTAGTTTTTCTTGCCATTAGTCTGAACATGTTATGGAAGCAAAACAGTCCAAAATATACAAATTGATCTGTGCATGAAAAAACAATGGTTTTGCACGTAGTGCCTTGCTTTAAAGCCTCAGTTATTTCTCCGAGACAGATGATGCTGAAGATGTTTCAGATGTTTCTCCTTAGAATCATTTTGATCTGATCTTGAGAATTCCTTGCAAAAACTGAGAATTCCTGATCACTGACATTTTCTTCAGCAGCATACATTTAGAAATTACAGTCTATTAAAAACTGACAATAACAGTAAACACCCATTTAACTGACTGTCCTTGAGAAGAAGTGCTTCTCTAGACAGCAAGACTATCTGTTTGTGTTTGCATGAGAACTCGGAGTGAATATTGATCTGTGTGTGTTACTGAATCCAGGAACTTCATCTATCAGACTCAGACACCAGACACATCCTTAAAACAAAGACAGCATTGAGAAAACAGTGCTGAACATGTAACGTTTATGTTTAATAATACAGATCTGATGATATCGAGCACATTTCAGGCTCAGGATCAGCCTCAAATATAGGCCCTAGCCCGGCCCGGGTCCGACAGCTCATCAGAATTCTTGGCCCGAGTCCGACCCGAGCCCGTCTTTTTCCCCCCTTCTCCCAAAACAGCTTGTAGACCTACTACTGTTTCAGCTATTCAAATAGTTCAGTTTTGTATGTAATGTCAAAGTGATTATATTTCATTTCGTTTTTTATTAAGCGGGCGCACAAAGTAACACTTTTTGACTTTCTCAGTTTGTGTAAATTCACATGGGTTCAGAATATAATTTTTTTATCCACAGTAATTTTACACTTGTCTAGTACAAATGTGTCGCTTTGTTTCTTTATTACAGTCAGTGTCTACGTTTTTCTTTATTTACCCTCAAATAATGGAAGTGAAATGTGACAACATGCCCCGTAGGTGGGGTACATTGTAACTGTCAGTCTTCGTTGTTTCTCATTCAAATTCATTAAAGTAAATAGTCTGTATTACATCGCTAATGTCATAGAATAGCACATTGTAACGCAGTTTTACAACGTGCCCCATCCGTGCAACTGGAATTTAAAACTAGTTAGTGCTAGTAATCAAAGCATTAAAAAATGATCTGAACTGATAAATAACAGATTGGAGATTAAAATAATAGCAGATTTGTCTAATTTTAAATTAATAATAAAAACTGAGATGAAAAATTTACTTAAGCCAGAATTTTACTATGGTAAAAATAAATGTTCAGCGATATCTTCAAAAGATTTTTGAATTTTGGTGCACTTTTTTTCTATATAATGTTGATATGGTAACTAATAAACACTGTAAATGTTGTTATGCTAGCATGTGTGGAAATATTCAAACCATGTGTGTTACAACTAACCCCGCGTTACTTAGTGCCCCGCGCTCCCCTAACGACCAAGCAGCCAGCGGCAGACAGTACGTTGATCATAGCCTATGTTTGATCAATTTAGCCTTCTCAAATCATCACGACTTGCCTAAAATAAAATCTATAGATGTAAAACAGTTCAAGCATATAACAATGTTTAGACGTTAAACCTAGATAACTTGCATTGGAAACAACTTAAAATATGCCGTCATTTTTGCTCACAAAGGTAAGAGTAATACATCACTCGTAACTGTAAAGGGTCTACTTTTACTTGTGTGCTCTCACAATATCAACAAAACGTTGTGCTTTTATAAAATAAAGGATACAGGATGCGCTTTCTGCAAGTTCGGCCAGGAACGCTTCACAATGATGAACCGAAACATTTTAAATTACTACTTTAAAACGAAATAATTCAAAACAAAAACATAAAATCTTTTTACGGATTTTATAAATAAAATCCGTAAAGATGCATTTCTCTCTAAAGGTGCGTCCAATGAGGAGATGGCGAGTCAGGATCGTCGTCTTCATCTTTGCGACACGGACTCAGAAAACACTAATTTATTAATAAATAATTAAAATATCTCCTTACTATCGCCCCCCCGACACATTCATGATAATTACTTTTGCTGGGGCTTTGTGGCACGCTTTAGCCTATTGTGCAAGGATATGTTTGCAGATTCTGCACTGCACATGACCAATTGACTCACTGTTTGCCGTGGTAATCAAATCAAAACTCTTCCAAAATGCAGTTTTTCCCGAAGCATTGGGAACTTTTAGTAACTCCACGATTCAACTTCTCCCTGATGCTCTGCATGGTCAGCTGTCACCTGTATGCTAATGCGTGCGTACATGCGTTGCGTATTGCATAGGCGATGTATAATATTTATAATATAATCAATATAACAATATTTCATACAGTAGCCTATGTGTGCTCTGTGCGTATATGGGCACAATAAAAGGAGAGAAGCTAAATGAGCCCGAGTCCGACCCGAGCCCGATCTGTAAAAAAAAAAAATGGCCCGAGCCCGGCCCGGCCCGAATGGACTCAGCGTGTCGGGACCCGACGGGCAGGCCTCTACTCCTGATTGGTTTCGTCAACACACATATGGGAGTCTGTGTTCCCTAAATGGATTGTCGTTTTGCTTTTACACCTATTGATTTTTTCACGTAACCAAACCCAAAGCTGTCACTTTTCAAAGCTCAACAAGACTAACATCAGACTGAGAGTTTTCAGAACAGTGCATGCTTTATTAACTTGTAGCGTTTCAAAACTTTCTCAATGACACACTCAACTCCAATCAGCTGTAATGGGATTTTGCATGTCCTTTGGTATTAATGGTAAATCGGATATCGTAGTGGTCTTAATCTTACTCTTGAATGCTGCTGTCAACTTTACTTCATCCAATAATCTCAGGAAAAGCACATTGTAAGCTTTTGTTGATCTATCTTAATATTTTCCAGGACTCATCCCATGTGGATCATAATCCATTTAAGCAGTGCAGCTAAAGCAGCAATATCAGCTTTCAAAAAGACTAATCCGTTTTCACTGTCACAGCATTTAAATCCAGATTTGATACAATGACAGTGTTTGAAATGGAGCTGCAGCTGGACTGAGAGTGACCTGAAGGATCTATGGGGAAAAATAATGTGGTAATCGGTCCAAATGGATGTATGTTGAGAACAGAATAGTGCATATTATCTGTTGGTCTGTTGTAAGAGAAAGGTAGAATGATTATTTTAAACATTTTGTTCTGTCAGCATTTGTTTATTTAAAGGAATAGTTCAGCCAAAAATACAAATTTGCTGAAAATATACTCATCGTCATGCAATCCAAGATGTAGGTTTGTAGAAATGTAGCATTGCATCAGTGTCTCAGCAATGGAAGCTCTGCAGTGAATGGGTGCCGTCAGAATGAGAGTCCAAACAGCTGATAAAAACATCACAATAATCCACAAGTAATCCACAGCACTCCAGTCCATCAGTTAACATCTGGAGAAGACAAAAGCTGAAACAAATCCAGCATTAAGACGTTTTTAACTAAAATACGAGTCCATAATCCATAATAATGCTTCCTCCAGTGAAAAAGTGGTCTGGTCTGAATCAGAAGAGAAAGCGTTTAAACAGCTCTAAACAAATATGTGGCTGGATTTTGATGCGAGAGACAACAGGAGATGCACTTTTTCACTGGAGGAAGAGTTATTATGGATTATGGACGCATATTTTAGTTAAAAACATCTTAATGCTGGATTTGTCTCAGTTAACTGATGGACTGGAGGTGTGTGGATTACTTGTGGATTATTGTGATGTTTTTATCAGCTGTTTGGACTCTCATTCTGACGGCACCCATTCACTGCAGAGCATCCATTGCTGAGACACTGATGCAGTGCTACATTTCTACAAACCTGATGAAGAAACAAACTCATCCTAATCTTGGATGACCTGAGATGAGCACATTTTCAGAGAGAGGAAAAAAAACTTGTTTGGGGAACTTTTCCTTTTATAAGAAAAGTCAAATTCTTCATACAGATTTTTTTTTTCAGGTTTTTATTCCTGCCTGGGAAGCATTTCACGTTGGAGTGCATGTTCAGGAGAGCATAAAATCCTCTGCTTGTCCCACAAGTCTCAATTTGAGGCCCATTTGTGTTGCCCTCAGGTAATATAATCCATTATCACTGAGATAACACTCGTAGTCATGCTGATGTTCAGCTTTCTGTGATGACAGACTGATGCACTGAACCACGGGGACGTTTTGTACTCCACATGAGATATATAAGTATATAAGTGATGCAATCTTTGTTATTTTGTTTTTCGCTTTGCATTGTGTAACATTTGTCCCAACAATATCACATATCAGATATATAATTCATTGAAAAATAACTCCCATAAAGCAGCATATCCATTACATTCTTTTCCAGTTGTTCATGATTACTGCATACAGATTTTTAAAAAAAGCATTAAAAGATTGCATTTAAAGATTAAATACTTTAGATATAAAATATCATATATAGCAGATAATTTGGAAATATATACATATACAGTATATATATATATATATATATATATCTTGCCCATAAAATAGCTTAAATATGAGCATAACTAGAAAAAAAAACTATATTATTTTATATTTTATTTTATTATATAAAATATAATGGTAATTGTAATGCTGCTCAAATTATTTAAAATATTAAAAATATATTTTATTTATTAAAATATTACATATTATAGCAGATAATCTGGAAATATATAGCATATATCATATAAAATAGCTTAGATATGAGCATAATCAGAAAAATTGAATTTAAAATAACATGCAAATTCTAAATTGAATTGCAGAAGGCGTTAATGAATAGCACAACATATATGTGAGTGTGTTAAAGGATGCAAAGATAAGGAAGATGCTGTGTGTTTATGATGTTTCTCGTGGATTTATTTGAGTGTTTTATTAATTTCTGTCAACAGTAGTGTTACACTCAGCACAGTCTGGGCCTCTTAACAGAACACACGCCTCTTCACCCATCCAGTTTTGGACGAGCGCTCAGCATTTCTGCAGTAATTGTGTGAGGTAGTGAGTTTTCTCCGCGGGTGTGAGACACGAGCTAATCCTCTCTTTGTATTTGTCAATAGAGGAAAATCATCACATGTTTGAGATGCCGAACGTCTCTGCTTGTGTTAGTGCCTGCAGTGCATTGGATTCATTATGGTGTGTGTGTACAGTGTCCTCTCTGGAGCTCAAACAGCAGAATAAAGACACAGCAAGGTCACGGGTTTGATTGCCAGGGAATGCATGAACTGATACAATATACAGCTTAAATGCAATGAAAATCGCTTCGCTTGCCAAATGCATGAATGTAAATCCTCTTACAGATGCTTTCAAATCATACACAACAATGATAAATATATGAGTCCTTTATGGTGATTTTGGTTTCTCTGTTAATTTATAAATAGTTCTATCAAGCTACAGAATATAAACTAGAAATACATGCTATGCATATTTGATCTGTCAGACATCTCCACATAATTCAACTTAAAAAGTTCGGTTGCTGCCTTAAATCTGAAGTATAATCAAATTGGCAAGTCATTTCAACACAAAATTATGTCGTTGAATCGTGTATAACTTTAAAAAAAGGATTAAATAATTTTGATGAGTTAAAGTAATGGAAAAACATATGCTGCCATGATTTATTAATCATATCATTTTTACTATCTCATTATAACAGACTGGACGAGTAAGCAGCATAATAATTGTAAAACATTTATTAAAGCATCGTGCAGCCACCATCTGTCTCTCATTGATGAATCTCGCTGTGTCATGTCCAAACCACCCAAACAGTACTTCTAAATTAGCAGAGAATGAAATTTACAGCGTTATTTTTATCACATCGCAGACTTGCAAGTAATTTGTTCTATAATTATCGCTCTCTGAACATTACACACATTATATAATGTGAAATAAGAAGATTCAGTATGAATTCAGAATTCAGATTTCAGAACAAATGCATCTCTAAATATCTATATCTAATCTATATATATATATATATTCTCTTCATGAGTGCAATCTTTTAAAATCAGTATGCAGTAAGAAAAGAATGTCATGCAAAGTCTTTAAATAAAAAAATATATATCTGATAAGTGATAATAAATGTAAATGCTTTGCAAAATGTTCCTTTTAAAAGAGAAAAATTCCTTTTTAATATCAGAAATTACTTGAAAAACTCTAAAATGTGTGCAAACCAAACATATGTACTTCAGCTGTGAGTGTTTGTATTCTGAGAATGAAGTTAAATTAATTTTTATTTTATGTTTTGTTCAACACTAAGGCTACGTCCACACGAAGCCAGAGCTTTCCCTATCCGATCTTTTTTTTCCCCTTGTCTCAAGAAATATCTGCGTCCACACGAAACCACAAACCCGACACAAAACGCTGTAGTATACATAGCAGACCAGTAAGTGGCGCTGTAATTCTGCCACAGAGATACACTAAAAACGGAGAAGAAGACTTGGACTATGCGCATAAATCTTGCACGCGGTATACAAACGAACATGGAACAATACATTTATTAATCTGTGTTCATGTTAGTTAACAAAAAGACAATCGTTCAGTGTTTGTTCATGTTTTTGTTGCTGTTACGTGACGTAGCTAGGGGCGAGACGTGGGATGGTGACGTCATCGTTTCAGAAAATATACGTATTCGCTGTCCACACGAAAACGCAAGGGCGGCGTTTTCAGATTTATCCACTCTGGGACCCGGTTTCA
>NW_015551124.1:1335501-1349103 GCF_001515605.1 Sinocyclocheilus anshuiensis
GTAAGTGGCGCTGTAATTCTGCCACAGAGATACACTAAAAACGGAGAAGAAGACTTGGACTATGCGCATAAATCTTGCACGCGGTATACAAACGAACATGGAACAATACATTTATTAATCTGTGTTCATGTTAGTTAACAAAAAGACAATCGTTCAGTGTTTGTTCATGTTTTTGTTGCTGTTACGTGACGTAGCTAGGGGCGAGACGTGGGATGGTGACGTCATCGTTTCAGAAAATATACGTATTCGCTGTCCACACGAAAACGCAAGGGCGGCGTTTTCAGATTTATCCACTCTGGGACCCGGTTTCACTCTCCCAAAACGCCGGATCGGTGTGGACGAAACGCCTATACGATACAAAATGTATGCGTATACAGCTAAACGCGTCTCCGTGTGGACGGGGCCTAAAAGTTGGATACTGAGCTGAGAAGTGGATGCGGCGAGTGTTTCATCCGGAGCTGGAGAGGGATTTTGTGGGCGAGGAGTGCTTGATAGCCCAAATCCCAGTGACACGGATACGGCTTTCCAATAAGACAAACAAAGAGAGAATGTGTGGGTTTAAACAGCTCCACACTCTTGCAGGAATAGAGATATTCTTTTGAAAAAACATGCGAGAGCATCGGTTTCATGACTAAATGCATTTTTGCATTTTTTGCCCTAGCAACTCGTGAATTATAATGAATCATGTTATCTGTGTAATTGTAATTGTTTATTTTCAATAATAATTCTCAATACAATTTCTATTGTGTTAACCCTGTGTGAAACGTTCTATCCCACAATGCAATGTGCTTGAGTCATTCACTCAGACTGCCAAACAATATTTTACACAAAATTGGAATAAAATGCAAAAACAGGATGCTAGTTTGTGAATTAAGCATGCAACTTTGTGAGGTCATTGTATGCAAAGTGACCCACATCTAGTTCTGATCACTGAAAATGTGTACAAATCAATAATTTACTCTTTGACCTACATTGAAATCCCCATATCTCTGGAAATCAATCGGATAGGGCCTTAAAAATTGAGATATTAAAAGACAAATAAGTTAAGAACCAACATCTAAAAAGATATTAAGCTTTCTTTAATACTTCTTGAGTTACAGCCATGCAAACTTTGGAGGGAAAAACACAAAAAGTGCGTTTCCCCTTTTTTGAATGGTCACCATTGGCATATAATGCAACAAAGATTGCTAAATCAACAGATTTTACTAACAGGCCTGCCATTCTCTGTAAAAATGATATAATGATGCTGCCATCTTTCTAAAGTCATTTTTACTCTCCTGTAATTTGGCTCCGAATCTCGGGTAGAAAGTTTCATTTTGACCCCCCTACACATCCATGACATTTAATATTTTGGCTTTCTTCTTCATTTATGTATTTCTTTAACCAGAAAAAAATCTAATCAAAATTACCCACATGCATTTAGATAATAGATAGGGTTCATTTTCATTTCATGCCAATGAAATGCACAACATTCATGCACTGTATGAGTATTTATTTGTGCATTTGCATGCTTGTGTAGAATGTGTTTCTGGGCTAAATGGAAAAAAATATACATATATGATTTTTATTATATATCTGCATGAAGATCCACAGCTAGAAGCCATCTTTTCTGTTCCAAAACCTAAACCAGGATATATTTAGAGTGTCAGTTTGCTATCTTCAGCCCTTGATGTGAATCTCTTGTTCTTTCATTCTCCAGGGGATGTTTGGACTCGGTCCCGAGCAGAATCCAGTCCCCTGCTCCCTGTTCATGTTTGAGATCGTTTGACAGTCCCATCACAGTAACGGCAATGAAGTGAAGTGTGAAGCAGGACTTCAGATGATATGACCGGACCTAAACAGCCATCTGTCCTCATTCACATCTCCAGCGCTCGCATCCGCTCTGTCTTAAACTCTTTATTAACATCTCTAGTGCTCAGAAAAGAGGTTGTCAAGAGCTGGTTAGTGATGATTTTGATGGAATAATTTAAACTTAGGATGACAGAAATAAAGTTTTATGTTGATTACAACAAGCCTATGTATTATGATACTTTTCTGATTCTGTTAAATATTCAACTCTCTTATAATCATATGACGTTTTGCTCATATTAAGAAAACTGTATTGCTCAGCAGATTAACTTTCATAGTTGTAGAGAAAATTACACATTTGTCAGTTGTTGTCATGCACTAAGAGGACTTAAAATCAGGGTTATTATTGTTAATTAAAACTAAGACAAAAAATCACTACTTGAAATAAAATAAGCATTAACTGAAATAAAATATATATTTTTTTAAAAACTTAAACTTATTTTATTTCAGCTAGATGACAAGGCAACATCAACTCAGTTTCGTTTAGTTTAACGACATAAATTAATCAATAAAAATAACTATGTATACATTTTTAAAAATTACAAAAACAACTAAATTACTAAAACTAAAATGAAAGTGAAAACAGAAAATATTAAAAATTAAATATAATTCAAAATATGAATAAAAACTATAATAGTATAGCATATATTAAATTAACACTGCTTAAAATAAAACCAAATGTGGATAGCAGCTTACTTCTTTTGTGAGTTCATACTGAATTCTGTGACTTCTGATTGTTGAATTTGATATATTGGTAAATAAGAACAAATTATTAGCAGAAACATCTGAGAAGTAGAATATAAGTGGAAAATCTCCATTTGATCTCATTGCTGTCTTGGGAAAATAATTGAGACATTAAAGAGGCCTCATAGTATGACATTAATCTGAATCCTGGCCTGGTTACAACATGCAACTAGTGATGCACATCACACATTTTACAGAGACGTTTTACACCTTCACAAATACTAACCTAAAAAATAAATGCAAAAAGTTGCAATGGCACTAAAATAACTGGTGTAGGATTTACTTTGAAATAGTGCTGGGCGGTATACCGGTTCATACCGAATACTGGTGTTTATTTTTGTTACTCATACCGCCCAGCACTACTTTGAAACAATTTTCACTCAGAAATTGCTAGTAAATTTCACAAATAATTACAAAGAAATGACAAGTAACATTGAATTAAACTTGAAATTTTGAAGTAGAAAGATTTCTAAAACATACTGCAATAATCTTTTAAAAATAATTTTAACAGTATGGTATTAGAGGTTTTATCACATCACTATCATGAGCACTAGTGCTAGGGATGCTTGTCTTAAACACTACTAATACTCTCATCCCAGAGAGAAATATCTGAAAACACTGCAACAGGCTCGGGATGTTTTCTGGCGTTTGTAGCTCGCTGTCTAACAAGATCAGTTCACATGATCCTTCGAGCCGGAACGAGAATAAACACGGTCTGACAGCAGCAAACGGCCCACGAGGACGTTCACTTCCAAACACTCGGCACGAGAAACACTCAATCCAACATCCAGATTCTGCCGTCTCACCTCAACAACACCAAGACAGAGATGCTCACATGCACAGATGTTTGGTGAACTAGAGCAGTGGCATCACAGATAAATAAAAGCCTATTTCAGAGTTTTACAAGCCTCCAGAAACAATCTGCCCCTGGTGAAAAATCTATTAACATATAATGAAATATTTGACATGTTGCTTGCAAAAAAAAGTCATTTGGTCAGAATACACTGAATACACTGCTTTTGCCCCATAATGGTGTAGTTACAACATCCACCAGCAGAGGCAAACTAACCCTACCCTACTAACTAGTCAACCCTAAACCTTGTGAGGAAGAGACTGATTAAAGAAGTTAAGAAGCTCATCATGGCACTGCTGTGAGTAATTGTTTGCCTTTCTAACACATCTGAAACTATTCCTAGAAAGAAAGCTTTCATGTTACTAATTTAACAAACAAGACGAGAAAAGCTGTGTTGCAAAATGCGGTCTCGTACAAGCCTTGGGCGACAAAACATTGCACTACACAGATACAAACTGATCATGTTTTTACTATGACTTCATATATGTGCATTTTCTTTTGTTTGGATAGATAGTGAATCTTGGAGATATAAACGTATGACAGCAAAGTTCATGCATTTGCAATTTTAGTTCTGATCATTTTTGAGTTGATTCATGGAGATCTGTAGAATTGAGTCGTTCAAATTTTAGATTCTCTCAGCATATTGTTGTACGCAGTGTTGGGGGTAACGCATTACAAGTAATGCAAGTTACGTAATCAGATTACTTTTTTCAAGTAACTAGTAAAGTTTATTTACTTTATGTATTCCAGTTCAAACAGTAAAGCATACTAGCAACACCAAAGTCATGGGCTTGAATCCTAGAGTAGGCAAGAGCTGATAACATGTAAATGTGTGCTTTGAATGCAATGCAAGTTGCATTGGATAAAAGTGGCTGCCATATGCATAAATGTAAATTTATATATGCATACCTACAAATATGACTAAGATCCTGGAATTTTTGAAAGTGCATGTGAAAGTATTCAGATTCAAAGATTAAGATGTAAATTGTTCCGTTTAACAGATTAAGATGTGCACAAGCTCTTGCATTTGGAATGAAATATCATTATTGGTCAATTTGAGGTGTTTGCATGAAGGCTTTTCATTCACTCTTAAAAATAAAGGTTCTTCATTCACATCTGTAGTTCCACGAACCTCCTTTATTATCCATGAAACCTTTTCATTCCACAAAAGGTTCCACAAAAATGGTGGAAAAAGGTTCTTCAGATTGTTGAAATGTTCTTCGCACTAAAAAAATGGAAAGATTCTTCGGGGAACCAAAAATGGTTCTTCTTAATAATAAAGGTTCTTCATTGGCATTGATGGTTCCCACGAGGAACATTTAATATCTATGGAATGCTTCTAAGGTTCTTTAGATTATTAAATGTTCTTCACACGACTACACTTTTTAAAATAAATGTTTTTGCAGTGATGCCATAGAAGAAGCATTTTTGGTTCCCCAAAGAACCTTTCAATGATCAGTTCCTAAAAGCATGAAAAACATTTTAATAATCTAAAAAACCTTTTCCACTATAAAGAACCTTTTATGCAAGGGAAAGGTTCCACTGATGTTAAAAGTTCCTCATGGAACCGTAGATCCCAATAAAGAGCCTTTCTTTTTAAGAAAAAGTGGTTCTTTTAAAAACTGAAAGATTCTTTGGGGAACCAAAAATGGTTCTTCTACACTCTTAATAATAAAGGTTCTTCGTTGGCATTGATGGTTGGTTCCATGAGGAACATCTATGGAACGTTTACATCGGACAAGAGGTTCTTTAAAGTGGAAAAACATCATTTAGATTATTCAAATGTTTTTCACACTTGCACTCTTCAAAATAAAGGCCATATTAGAAGCGTTTTTAGTTCCCCAAAGAACCTTTCAGTGATCAGTTCCTAAAAGAACCAATTTTTTGGTTCCACTATAAAGAGCCTTTTATGCAAAGGAAAGTTTCCATTGATGTTAAAGGTTCCTCACCCATGGATGCCAAGAAAAAGCCTTTATTTTTAAGATAAAAGTGGTTCTTCCAAGAACTGTTCAGTGAAAGGTTCTTCGGAGAACCAAAAATAGTTCTTCAATGGCATCGCTGCAAAAATCCCCTTTATGACTGACTCTTCACTTTAAAAATGGCAAAGCTTCCTCAGATCGCCCTTCGGAGAACATCTAGACGTGCTTCTGAGGGTGCCTATAATTCGCTGAAGGAACTTTAATATATCAGCTCCTTTATGGGATCCATTTTGTAAGTTCCTGCCATTTTTTGAAAGGTTCACTTTGAGTGTGCCGATCTGAGGAAGCCCAAATGATGCATCGAGTATATTTTCCTCTTTGCATGCAAATGCAGCGCGAGAGAGCCGGAGGAGGTGGGGATGCGCGAGGGTGAGAGAAAGTAAAAGCATTTCCTCATCAGCACAGCTTTACCTTCTCATTGTCGTCTAGGCTTTGTGCTTTTGCTCGCTATCTGCGCGTCGTTATCCGGCGATGCAACACAAATGCTGCGCGCGCAGCATCATTAGCTCGCATATAGATGTCAAAACGCCGCTCTTCTTACCTTGCCGTTGTGTGATGAGGATTTTAGGAGCCTCTCCTGCTGGGAAGAGGCTTTGTGGTGCTGTATGAGCTCAATCAGCCTCCCACTGCAGGATGCCGCGATGCATTTCTGCCATCTCAGAGAGATGATGCTCCAAGCCGCGCATCTGATCTCCCAGCATCCCTTGCTACCGGTGCCGTGATGATGCCATGGAGAAAACAAGGTACAATCCACATCTAGAGGAAACGAGAACAGCCTGCCTCCTTCTCTCTCTCTCGCTCTCTCCTCCAGTGTGTGTGTGTGTGTGTGTGTGTGTGTGGCAGCGTTACCTAGGAGACGGTTCACGCCCCCTCTGTCGCCGTGGTGAGCGCGTGATTTGAGACAGCAGGTATCTTCAGATGAGAGGAGGTGTCGCACGCTGATAAAGCGGTCAGCTCATGAATAATTAATTAGATGATTGAGGGTCATGACAGGCCAGAAGCTGAATCATCAAATATTTACCACGGTAAACATAGCTTCCAATAGAAATACCAGAAATTGCGCTAATTTATTCATCACAATTAAAAAATAGTATATATATTTGAGTGATTTAGGATGAATCAATTAACCTACATTAGGTTTTAACAGTATTTTAAGTCATTTTAATGAGTCAGATCAGATACAACCCGCTCTGTTTTTACTTTTACGTTGTTTTAACTTAACAACTGCACGTAAGTCTGCCGTTACTAATAAACGAACGCTTTATTGACGTTTCAGAGTCAGCTCATGAATAATTAATGAGATTATAATGAGGGTCATCACAGGCTGGTTATGTTATGAAATATCAGTCGGATGACAGAAGATGAATCATAAAATATTTACCGCGATAAAACATAGTTCGCCGCAGAAATGCCAGAAATTGCGCTAATTTAATCATCACAATTAAAAAAACAGGTCTATATATGATTTGAGTGTTTTAATATGATGAAATCAAGCTATGGTATTTTAATGGGTCAGATCATGTACAACCCGCTCTGTTTTTACTTACTGCTTGTTTACACTTTTGAAGCCTGCCGTTAATAATAAATTAAGGTTTTATCAACGGTGAATAGTTGAACGTGTCAGAATCAGCTCATGAATAATTAATGAAATTATAACGCGGGTCATCACAGGCTGGTGATGCTATGAAATAACAGATGGCAGAGGATGAATCATCAAATATTTACCACGGTAAACATAATTTCCAGCAGAAATATCAGCTCTAATTCAATAATCATAATTTTAAATAACAATAATTATTTAAATGTGATTTAAAATCAACCTAAATAACTAATTTTGCCAGCATTTTAATGATTCAGATCAGGTACAAATGACTCTGTTTTTAATTCTGCTTTGTTTTAATGTAACAGCTGCATGTTTTGACTTTATTTGCTGGATAGTATGTTTAATAGTTTTTAGTATTTTTATATTATTTAGTATTGTATATTATTTGATATCAAGTATCAAAAGGTGGACAAAAGGTTGTGAAATATTGAAAATATTTTTTATAAACTATTTATAGAATATTTAATAAACTTTTATTTCAAACTGCTTTGAAAATCAAGGTTTTTTTAAAGAATTTTAATCCGGCTTTTAATAAGACTTTCTTCAACACTTCTGTACTTTTAGCTCCCCACAAAATTAATTTTAATAAAAAAAAAAAACGTTCATGACATTTTAGTTTATCAGGTTAATCGTGAAGTTAGATCATGACAATACCCAATAATAAGCAATAGCTTTAAAGTGTTCATCTACAACCACGAGACATTTGAATTTAAGAGATGTTTACATCTCAGTTAGTAATAAAGTGCAAAGCAGATGCTGTTTGACCTCATTATGAGCTGAAGTCCCCTGAGAACAGCTCTTGATGTGATTCAATGCTCGTCTATGAGCACGTGAGGAAACAGTCATTGTTAATACATCAGATCAAATGTAAAACTGCTGCAAAATTCCCTAATAAACACATCGTCTGTAGTGTGACTTGCTCTGCTGCTTTGCTCCTTTAAAGAGCTTTTGTTGCGCAGGGCAATTTAAGTCCATCCCGAAACAATGACGCCCAATGGGCTTTTGTTTTCTGTCTTTAGTGTATTAATAGAGCTGATGATCCTCCGTTCACTGAAGGCTTCAGCTGATGATTTTGGCATCTGCACCCAGAAAATACAAGTCTAACCTCACAATGCATGTGTGCTAATTGTTAAGCGCTTGGCCAATATTGATCGTTTATGTGGTTATGAATTAATTGTGTTTTTAAGTAAAATCATGTTTTTTAATTACTGCTGTAATACAATAAAGTTAAGTGAATTGTAAAGAAGGTCAGGGCATTAAGATTAAAAACAACTCAAATTTAGAATTAAAATGCAAACAGAAAATACCAAAATAAAAACTAAAAAGTGATAATTAAAAAAATGCATTTTCATTTATATATAATATATTTTATAATACTAAAATAACGGAGGGGTTTCCAAAACTAAAGCCATTAAAAAACATTTTCTTTTTCATTTACTTAAACGGCAACTGGAATAAAATATTTAGGAAAAAGCTAGTTGCCAAAGGCAAAATTTGAGTTTAACTTCAATAACTACAACTGAAATAAAAACAAATAAAAATAGACATTATAACAAAAAAGCTAAAAATGACAAAACAACAAAATTACTAAAAACTTGTGTAAACACAAAAAATAAAGTGAAAATAAAAACAAACTCAAAATGATTAAAAACTATATATTCTTAATATATAAATGAAACCAAAACCATTAAAAAAAAAAACTTTACTAAATATTTAGAAAAAGCTAGTTGCCAAGGCAGCATTTCTCAATTTAATGTAAAGTACTTAACTGAAACAAAAATGAATAAAATGTATTGAATTGCACATTAAACTTAAGTGTGTCTCACCCTGCAGCGTTTGTGCAATAAAAGACCATTATATTCCACATTACCCTGTTTCAGTTACAAATGACATTGAAGTCCATGCAAATAAACTACTTTAGAATCTTCTTCCAAGCAAACTCTGCTGATAGTGTGTGTGTGACTGCAACAAAGAGCAAATGCAGTTCCTGAAGGCAAAGTCCAAAAGCAGTTTGATATCATGGAACCAGTTGCATTTATTGAAGCGTTAATTACCACATACAAACAAATGACAATATCATGCCTATTCATATAAATGCTTCTCTTGCAACATACAAAAAAAATTCCAAAACAATGTGGCGTTACAAAAAGTATGTATATACAAAATAAAAAGTATGTACAAAAACACAGGAATGGTTCTACACAACAAATAATGACCGTAAGCAGCCAAGACTGCTCTCTAGATAGAAAGCGCTTCAGTTTGCATGGGTTTCCACAGGTTTGGGCTGTAGTTTGACAGCGTGTTTCTGTCGGTAGCGCTCGGCCCGCAGCTCCTCGAAGCAGAACTCGCTGGCTCCGCTGTAGAGCAGCTCTCTGCAGTACATGCTCTGCTCTCGACTCTTCCCGTCCTCCTGCGTCTGGAGCTGCATCCGCTCCTGCAGCATCTTCAGCGGCGTCTGCTCCGGCCTGCAGGGCTTCCTGACCGACAGCACCGAGTTCACCGCCGGGTCGATTTTACACGGAGTCCTGCAGGAAGACATGACGGAAATGAGGTCAGTACACTGAAACGATAACTTCAATTATAGAAGATCAATCATTAGAAGTCGACGTGAAATCAGACTCATCCTATTTTACTTTGTTAATGCATGTTCCTCGTCTTACTGTGTGCGATAGTGCAGTGCTATTAGCATGAGCTAAAACCATTAAAAACACTTGCTACTTAAAATAAATATTAGCTTACGTAAAATATAAAAAACTTTAGCTGCATCCCAAATGACGCACTATGTACTCAACCATGTAGTGTATGAATTATATATGTTTATTTTGTCATTCATAAACGGAGTCTGATAGCCCCTTCACTACGTAATTAAATCTGCGACAGTTGAGTCAAGTGCATGAAGTGTCCAACATTCCACACTTCGTTTTTTCGGTTAAGTGCACTTTTTATTTTTGGAATTTTCAGTGAGAACGCACTACTCGCACTATTTATACTACAAAACGTCATAGAATAGTGCATAAGTACGCGATTTGGGACGCACATTTTAACTTATTTTAACATTGAACAATAATCATGGCAACATTTCTCATTTTTGTTTAGTTTAACTAGTACTAAAATAACTAAAACAGGAATAAAAAATTTTTTATATAGACAAAATAATACTAGTGAAAATGACAAACATGCAACAAAAATACTAAAACTTAAATTAAAATGCAAAAATAAAATAAAAACTATATTAATTAAAACTATATATAACTTTAACATAATATACTAATGATACTAAAATAACATTGGCACAGGGGTTTTCAAAACTAAAACCATTTAAAAATATTATCTTTTTCCATTAATTTGAAATAAAATAAATGGTAACTGAAATGAAATATTTTAAAATATTTTGAAATTAAAAAAAAGCTAGTTGCTGAGGCAACATTTCTCATTTAGTTTAATTAAGTGTTAAAATCTAAAGTGTTAATATCTAAAACTGAAATAAAAATGTATAAATTCAAAATAATACATATATTTATATTCAATCCTCCAATCTTTTAGATGCCACGGACCCAAAATATGATCATCCTCATCTTAAAGTTTAAAAGACATCTTGTATAGCACATATAAAGCATATATAAAGTGTGTGTGTGTGTGTGTATATATATATATATATATATAGGCCAAAAAAAATTAATATTATAAACATGTATAATTTGGAAAATATTTCGTTTCTATTAGACTACATTTATGGAATTTTATTATAATACTTATTTTAATCAAATTTTGAATATATTCGTTGTTTTTATTTACTTCTTAATAAAATCAAATAACATATATATATTATTATTTTTTCTTTTCCATAGAGCCCAGCCCAGTTTAAAAACCCCTTCATTAGTGCATGTTCATATAAACAAATGTTATCATAAAGGAGCAAAAACACAATCTTCCATGCGCTGAGAGACTCGTCATGCATCTCCTGATCACACTCACACAGCGGGAGGCTGGTCGTCCTCTTCCACAAACGGCTGGAAGCTGGGTTTAGGAGGTGGAACGGTGACGCTGAGGCCCGATCTGGACTTCAGAGGCAACTGGAATTACATACAGACAACATTTACCTCATAATGAACGTTGATCTGTCAGATAACAGCCTCCGTTCTCCTTCAAACGCCTCCAGACACAAAACAGGTCAGGTAACTGGTTAAACGAGTAAAATTAGCATACTTCCCAGCACTCGTACCTTCACGTTGGTCCACTTCTCAGGCTTCTGCTCGTTCTCTTTGGCTCTGGCAGCAGGTGGCGCTGTCCAGATCTCAAATTTGGGCTCCTGCAGCTCGGTTTCAGGAGCTTTATTCTCATCAAAAATCATTAGCCGGCTGTTCTGTTTGGGGCCCAGCGGCTGCTTAAACTGGAGCCCGCGAGCATCTATGGCACAAAACAACAGCGTGATTGCAACGGATTCCTGAATTTACTGCTTAACACACAGAAAAAACTAAAGTTTCTACTCACATCCGACCGATGCGTTCACTCTGTTGATGGGAACCACAGCCTTTTTCTTCCCTTTGGCTTTGAGCTCAGACAGTGAGGCTCGCTGAGGCTCTGCGGGTCCTTCATCTTCATCATCATCATCATCATCTCTGTGTTGATCTGTCATGGATGACATCATCTGTCTGCACGCTCGTGCCTGCAAAGCTCTGGAGATCAACATTTCATGATGAGAACCTAGAAAACACTACAATGCAGCGGCAGCAGTTTAAAGTGATATCTCAGATTGAAACAATATAATCAACAGGAATAAATGGAGGGCAGAGCTTTAATTTTATGAATGAGGAATTTATTGAATTGTTAAAATTGTCCATTTTTAGAATAGCATGCACTGATTTAACCCTGTAAAGCCTGATATATAATAATAATAATAATAATAATAATAGTTGGAAAAAATGTAATGTAGTTTTTTTTAAATAGAAAAGTTGATTGAACCTTTAGACCAAAAACGTACATCTTTAAAATTCAGGGACTTAAAATGAGCAAAAATATGCAGTTTGGTGCAGATGCTGATATTTTAATGATGAACTTCTGCTGCTTGTAATGTAAATCAATGAGATCTTTATAACAGTACTGCAGATACTGACATAAACTGATCTAAATATCAGTGGTCGCTCTATATCTCCAATAATATGTCTCAGTAAGATGAGACTGAAATGATCCAAACATATAATGCAGTGATTGAGAGCTGAAGAAATAAAGGCTCCTCAGAAGATGTGAGATGTTCTGGAGGCTTGTGAAGATCATTCCTCCGCTGAGGAACAGTGAAAGTAAAGCTTCTGGAAACAAACGCTCCTCAAAAGATCCTGAGGATCAGATTTGAGACGCTAAAACATGATTGATGGAGAATCAAGTAAAGCTGAGCTGCGTCAGTCCAGTAAGTGTTCATCTGGAAATATTACTACAGTTATTCTGACCTTTACTTGATAAAAACCAGTCAAGATTTGACAGCAGAAAGACACGAGAAGCGTTTGTACAATTACACTAAAAGAGCTTTGACTGGATAAAAACTCTAAAATATCAATCAGAGACAGAATGCATGGAGTAGATTGTGAACAATAGGTTTTAAACCCAAGTTTGATCATGTTGATCATTTAGAGACTGTAGAAATTCATGAATTTATCTGAGGACAGACAGAGATTAATGTACTAATATTCAATGGAAGCTTCCAAACCTATGAAATGCATGTAGTTTCTCCACAGGTTCTGCTCCACACTTGATGCCATCCTGAAATACACTGTCCGCCATCTTTATATTCCCTCTCTTCTCGTACTCTTCAGACCAGGCGATGTAAAGCGCGGCTTGCACGCTTCCGATGCCTTGAGCTTGCATGTAGCGGTAGACGTCCATCGGGTCAGAACAGCCCTCCGCCTGCGAGGAAACAGAAACAAACACGTTTAAAAAACACTATAGTGCCATCTGAATATTCATCTACAAGGTTCGTCACTCACAAACGCGATCCAGAGCTCAACGTAGCGAACGTCATTGTGATATTTCTTGTCAGCTGTGAAGCGCGTAACTGCTCTTTCAAGAAGCACTGATAAATGACTCTCCTTTCCACCCTGTGGATACGTCTGCTTTGTCCATTTGATGTACCTGCATTAAAATAACAAGAATTTTGCATGATTTGCATATTTTATTTTTCATATCTAATATGATTTTTCATATCTTTATTTAACTCTAGCACTCTCTATTCTATAGAAGCCCGTTTCCGCCACTGAATAAAAAATTAAAAAGGTAATTGTGACTTTTTATCTCACAATTCGGACTTTTGTTTCACAGAATTGTGAGTTTATATCACGCAATTCTGAGAAAAAAAGTCAGAATTGTGAGATAAAAAGTCGCAATTACCTTTTTAATTTTTTATTCAGTGGCCTGAAACGGGCTTCCATACTATTCTAATTCTATTCTTTAAAAAAAAAAAAAAACTTGCCCCTTTTAGACTTGTACTCTATTCATTTGCTGCTTGTTTTCTTTAAAAAAGGCCTCTAACACTAGCTTGCTCTATTCTTTTTCTATTGTATCTTCTTGTTTTCTTTTTGTTCTAT
>NW_015551124.1:1350433-1354087 GCF_001515605.1 Sinocyclocheilus anshuiensis
AAATCACTTTCACAGACTTTTTCATTAACTGTTCCCTCCTGGTGGAATGACCTGCCCAATTCAATCCGAGCAGCTGAGTCCTTAGCCATCTTCAAGAATCGGCTAAAAACACATCTCTTCCATCCTTATTTGACCCTCTAACTCTAGCACTTTCTATTCTTCTTCTATTCTTTATTCTCTATTTTTATTTTTTTTTTAAAACACTAGTCCCTTTTAGACTTGTACTCTATTCATTTGCTGCTTGTTTTCTTAAAAAAAAAAAAAAAAACATACTAGCTTCTCTAATCTTTTTGTATTCTATCTGTTTTCTTTTTATTTATTACACAATTTACAAAAGCAAAAAGGCCTCTAACACTAGCTTGCTCTATTCTGTTTCTATTATCAATTTTATTTTTATTTATTATATAATAAAAAAAAAACCCGTGTGCTGAATTAAGCTAACTGAGACTTGTTATAGTACTTGCATATCATTGCTCTTTTGCTGATTCTGATTGCTTCCAATGTCATCGTTTGTAAGTCGCTTTGCATAAAAGCGTCTGCTAAATGTCTAAATCTAAATGCATATCAGAAATCAACATGCAATGCATCTGTCATCGTAATAATCCATACCTGACCCAAACATCTAGAGGATCGTCTCCATCATACAGCCGCAGCTCAGACTCAAACGCTCTAAAAAAAAGAAAGATGACATTAATGAACTGTTCAAGAACAGGGGGCTGTTTCATAAAACAAGTTTACCAAATAAGCCAGGCTTATTTCAGTTAGTCTGACTCATTTTGAACCAAATCAAGTGACAATAAGTCTAGACTAACTGAACTAAACCTGGCTTATTTGGTGAACTTGTTGTATTAAAGCATCCCTCACTGCTTCTTCTGGTTAAGGGCCGTGTGGTTGCCCTCCTGCTGCTGACACAGAGCCTGGTGCAGGGCCGACACAGAGCGGCCTTGTCTCAAAGGCTGGATGTTTTCTTTACACAATTCCCATTCAGCATCACACTCTGCCATGATCTAGAAGAACAATAACAGATGCTAACTTATGATCCTGAATGGTTACTTAGTCATAAATAACATGGTAAGGTAAATACAATTATCCTAAACAGCATCAAATCAAGGCTCTTGACGAGATAAAGCAGTAAATAGTGTGAAAAGTCACAATAAAAGCACAGAAAAGTATCTGATCGTGTGATATTTCGCACAGTTCAATTCAAAACAAAACATCATGGAAGTCATGTTACAGAAAACAAATATAACTTACATTTTCCCAACAGAAATCTCCTTAGTATGCTTCTCTTCGTCAAACCAAGTGACTTTACGAAGGAAAAATGCACAAATGTGCGTTTATTTGATCTATTTCTCGCTCTTGTGTGATTGTGTTGTCTCTTCGTGTCTTCACGTTGACGGAGCAAAGAAAGACGTTTGAACAAAAACCGGAAGCGCGCCAAAGAGATTCCGATTGGACGAGCCGCTCACGTGTCCACGCGACAGCCAATTAGAGCTTCTCTAAAATAATAACAGGCTATTATTGTTTTGTTTTTTTAAATAAACAAAAGTATTTGTATGCTTAATGTATTATAATAGCGATGTTGTGTTTTTGACAGGTATTTTAAATTTTGACAATAACCAATAACGTGGCCGTCGTGTTGCATTCTGGGAAAGTGAGTTTTCCATCTACGTTTCGACTTTAACAATTTTGATTGTTCTATACAAAATCACTTTTAAGGTAATTTTAGCTATTTATCATAATGTCTAAAAGGCCTCTAAACATTTCCGCACGTATAAATCCTCTCAAACTACTATAGTTGTCATTGCTGCGAGCGAGAAAACTACATTTCCCTACAACCCCCCAGTTCTCACAGCGCTTCCGGTGTTTACATGCTCCGATTCAAGAGGAATGGAATTGATAGAGTGCATCTGAAATCGCAATATACACTAAATGTATGCTTTTAAATATTATTTTCGTGAGCATTTAAAGTGTCACACTGTGCTTTTGTGTCTCCCTGAAGAATCTCAATATGGATAACCGCTGTTACGGCTGTGCATCAAAGTTCACTCTCTTCAGAAAAGAGGTTAGCGGATATAAACACGGCGAAAATTCATTTCACAGCCTTAATTGAAAGTGTTTGACTCGGTTTTTGTGTGTTTGCAGTTGGGTTGTAGAAACTGTGGCCATGCTTTCTGCTCTGGATGTCTGACATTCAATGTTGTGGTGCCAAAATATGGAAACAGCCAGCAGAAAGTCTGCAAACAGTGTTATGGGAACCTAACCAGGTCTGGAAGCCAAACACAGGTTATATTCCGACTAAACACTGGTTGTATACTCACTAATGCACAACTGACAGGTCTTTCTGTGCAGCTCAGGCAACCAGACTGATGCTGGCAGATGGTCTCCACCTGAAAACTACAAAAAGTAAGAACCTGTAAGCCTCACATGAGAAATACAGCTGTATGCCAATGGAATAACACAGATCTGTGGCGTCTTACAGGCGAGTTGCTGCTCTTGAAGCCAAACAAGCTCTGCAGAATCAGCCGTCCAGACCTGCGGGAGCGAAAAGCAGCTCTGTGAGTCTGATTTCTACCAGAGGACTCAGTAAAGAGGACCAGATCATCGCAGAACGACTCAACAAGCTGAAAGAGGAAACCAAGCCGAGTAAGAGCTGTCAAAATCTGCTTTCTGAACTGCTTGATTGTTTATATTGTCATATAATGTCAACTGTATTATCATGCAGCTCTAATCTGCCAAATGCAAGTATAATGCATATATACAGGTGCATCTCAAAAAAATTAGAATATCGTGGTATAAGTTTACTTATATTCTAGATTCATTACATGCAAAGTAAAACATTTCAAAAGTTTATTTGTTTTAATTTTGATGATTAGAGCTGACAGCTCATGAAAGTCAAAAATCCAGTATCACAAAATATTAGAATATTTCCTAAGATCAATCAAAAAAAAAAAAAAGGGTTTGCAAAACAGAAAAGTTCAAGCTCTTTAAAGTGTGTTCATTTATTTGGTCGGGGCTGCTTTAGCACAAACTCCAGCATCAGTGAGGTTTGGCATTGAAGCGATCAGCTTGTTGGCTCTGCTGAGTAGTGCTGGGCGGTATGACCAAAAATTGATATCACGGTATTTTTCAAAATTATACCGGTTTCACGGTACATGACGGTATTTTTTTTTTCATGCATGACCGGGTGTTAACCATATTTTCTACTGATTGAGAGGAAATACTGCAGTATATTGACTTAGAATGCCCTATTTTACTGTCATGATGAGTGAATATTGTCAAAAAATACCACACTAAATAGTGACTAAACACGACCCCTTTTAATACATGTTAACCAGGAGTCACTCTCATTTATAATCGCAGCATCGTCTGATAAAATCCACATGCATCTACACTAAAGAGCAGCTAAGCGATTAGTCAACAGAAGAGACAGACGGCTGCACGTGAGTGTCCTGCATAATACTTGTTTATAGATCTGCTGTTGGAATTATTACTTGCTGCTAGGAAGGAATATTTCGTTTTCTGCCTATTTCTACGTTATATTTTTGTTTGCGTTTGTATTTTTGATTGCACTTTCTGGTAATTATAATAATTGCCCTCGGCTAAGAAGGAGCGCGTGTAATTTAATTGCTCCCTTCCTGCGTTTAAGTGCAA
>NW_015551124.1:1354178-1390417 GCF_001515605.1 Sinocyclocheilus anshuiensis
AACTTTCACGCTTAGTAACACATACAGCTGTTCCCTCACCACAGTGCAACAGTGAAAAGGGACCCCTTTCAAACAGTTTCGAGTTCCGAACGTTGTTTAAACGACATACACGTATTGCGGTATTTTAAAAATTCATATCATAACAAAAATAAACACCGGTATTCGGTATGAACCGGTATACCGCCCAGCACTACTGCTGAGGCACTATTGAGTCTTCAGCTCGGCTGTATTGTTGGATCGACTGTTTCTCATCTTTAAAAAGAAAACTTGTATAAATATATTCAGTTAATAATAACTTAATTAGTATAGCGCCTTTAAAAGTTGCTTTCTCAAAGCAAAAAAACAGCTTCTGTCTCTCTGTCCTATCAGAGTCCATACCGTCAGAGAAGGAGCTGGAGTCTCGTCTCGCTGCCTTAAAGTCCCCGCTTCAGCCCGTGCCGTCTGCTAAAGACATGGAGAAGCGTCTGGCTGCCCTACAGGGACGACCGTCGCCCTCTCAAGCCCCACGGCCTGTAATTCAAGATCAGCTTTCACTACAAATGCTCTTGCCATGAGTGACACAACAGCACGCTTTCTGTGGATGTTTAATGTGTGCAGGTTCATCAGCCGCCCGACAGCAGGACTCAGACAGAACAGACCAATGATTTGATCGCCCAGATGACAGAAGAAGTTGCTATTGATAACCAGCATCCATCTTCAGAGGGTACTTTCACCATTTTGAATTGCCTCATTTTTTTTTTCAGTTATGAATTTTAATATCCTGATTTAGTTTTATGATGAATAATGCATTGCAATTTCATAGTGCATATTTAAATCGGTTTCAGGACACTAGATAAATGATTAAGCATCTTGAGTTTATTAAACAATGAACATTAGACAGTTTTATAAAGCAGTAAGCATCACAACACCATATGTTATGATTATTTTAATGTGGTGGTTGATGCAAAACCATTGTTTCTGGGCTATTTTGCTTATATAACATCTTATTTAAGACTAGGGGAAGGAATCCAAAATATGAATTTAAGTAGTTATTTTATTGCAGTTTGTCTATTGCATCAGTAGATTTCAGTTACAATTCATATCTTTAAAGGCTGGGAGTTTTTTCTGCACTTCAGCAGCATTTACATACACCAAACATTTTGTTATTTTATTTTATATCCAGAAGATTTTTATAGAGGGGTTTGTTTATATATCATTCACCTTATATAACATTTTATTCCTACAAACATGGTGAAAATATATTTATTTTGTCTGTTGAATAAAATAAAATTGATTAAAATAAATGATATAAATTTGAATAGAATAAATAAAAATTAGACTCATTATATTATGTTGGATTAAATGAAATGAAATGAAAATAGATTTAAAAAAAATAATAATTAAAATAACTGTATAAACAAATAAATACTATAGTAAGTGGAAAAATATAATAATGTGACTTAATAGAAACTAAACATTTTCCAAATAATATTTTAGGTATATTTATAATATTAATTTATAATGTTGTTAATAGGCTACAGTTGTGATCACAGTGTGATTATCTTATCTAAATTTTAAAATATTCTCAACTAATAATAAAAGTAACGGCTAGGGTTATTATTGTTAACTAAAGTGTTCATTTGATATAAAATGAACTTTAAATGAAATAATAAAATAAAAAACTTATTTTAAGGATTTGTTCCTATTTTATTTGATCCGTAAAACTGATTTTATGTCCATAGAAAGCACATTAAATGTAAGTAAAGTGTCTACTTTTAAGGTTTCAAATACGTTTTTGGGGAATAAAATGTCAAAATTTGGTTGAAATAATGTTACGTTGTCATTCAGTGTAACACAATATTTATGTAAAAATTCAAACAACATGCTTATTCTGACGTGTACATATTAAAATATATAAAAGAATAAGGGAGCATATTAAATTTGATTGTGTTTTAAATGAGTAAAAATTCTTACTATTCAAAACCTAGTATAGTGGCAAATTTTACAAATGTAAAATTACAACTAATTAGTATTTGGGGTGAAAGTAATTGGTCTTTTAATATGTCATAAATTGATTTTTGTTGTAAATACGCCTGACAAGATTGTTACACTGAATGACATTTTAGTGGGTCTCTTCTGTAAATCAGGGAAAAATGTATTATATTTATTTTTTTTGTGCTCAGAAAAACAAAAACAATTAAATTAAACTGAATTTTTTTTTACTTTTTGGGTAAACAACATTTTAAAGCAGTATTACACTTATTGTTAAAAAATAAGTCATCAAGAAATCTGTTCCATCTTTGTTTGACCCTCTAACTCTAGCACTTTCTATTTTATTTAAATTCTACTTTATCTATTTATCTTTTTGGATTAAAAAAAAAAAACTAGCAGCTTTTTATTTTTTCTATTCTGTGTGTGTGTGTGTGTGTGTGTGTGTGTGTGTGTGTGTGTGTGTGTAACATATACATATATACCTTGCTACGTGTACTGCGTTAACCGAGACTTGTCATTTGCACTTATATATTGTTGCTCTTTTGTTAGTTTTGACTGCTTCTATTGTCCTCATTTGTAAGTCGCTTTGGATGAAAGCGTCTGCTAAATGACTAAATGTAAATGTAAATATTGTTTTTATGCTTAAACCCTTTTTCGCCTTTGACCCATGTGCATGTTTAATCAGATCATTTGCATATTTAAGCATAATATTTCAGAAAACTTGTCATGCAAAAGATTTGTCTTACTATAATTATTCAACTGGGGAAAGTATGATGACATTTCTCAATGTTCTCTGAATTGTGTCGAAACAGACGGACCGTTAAACGATCTTAATAAACAAGAAGGCGGGGGTGTGAATGAGAACGAGGATGACGGCGAGCTGTCAGTCAAACAGCTGGAGGTGGAGAAGAGCCGTGTGCTGGAGGAGGCCATGCAGGAGCTGAAGAAAGACAAACACAACCAGCAGCAGATGCTGGAGATGGCCAAGAGACTGGCTTTACTGCAGGGACGGGATCCTGAGCAGCGTGCGTTCACATCCGCAGACACACGGCCCGCTTCAGTGCTCACTGATTGAAGTCTGATATTCTTAACTAGAAATACAATGAATGAGATTGCAAGTATGCCAGATCAATCTCTAATGCTATTTGCTTTCTTCAAGTTGGCTTTGCTAGGTATCTCTGACCAGAGAAAGAAAAAATATAGGGCTGGACTTGATTCTGATTGAAGACTACAGTCAAAAAAAAATAATTAAGACTTACAAAAATGAATTATAAAAATTTGATTAGAATAAATGATAGTTAGATGAATTATATTACATTGGATTAAAATAGATTAAATGAAAATTGATTAAAATAAACGAAAATTTGATTAAAATAATTAAAGAAATAAATAATACATCAATTAATATGAAGATTACAGTCAAAAAAGCTTAAAAAAAAATAAAGACCTAAAAAATACACACTAGTCAACATTTGAAGTGGATCAAAACCTTTCATCAAAGTTGTCCTAAAACCTAAAACAAAATGTGTTCTTGTCTTAGGACAACTTTGATTAACTTTATTTGATCCACTTCAAATGTTGACTACTGTATATAATGGAAAAAAAATCATAGATGAAGCATTCACAAAAAGTCACATGCACTATAAAAATAAATGGGCTCAATTTTAATTTAATGCCGACTTTATGCTTAAATGCATGTTTTTGGTCTAAAGGAAAGTCTAAAATGACTAAAAGTGAGCAATTTTATTAGTGCATGTTAAAATAAAAAATTGTTCATATTCTCTTCACGATTAAAATCTCATAACTTTCTCGAGCTTTGACTTACATTTTTTGATGAAGCATCGAGGCTGCATTACAGGGGAAAGTAGGAGAGCAGTTTTCATCCAATCAGATCTTAATATACAGATCAAACCTTTTATTCGATGAATTTTCCAATGAATTAATGGAAGTTAAATGCATTGTGAATGATGCATCATGGTGCCTTTAAATAGCTGCGTAATACAGCAGTGTTTCTGTGTTTGTTCAGTCGGACCGTCAGATTTCCAGCAGCCTGACAGTGATGAGGAGACGGAGGAAGAGGCCATCAGCAGTGTGATGAAGCAGGTCTGTGATATTTATAATATCTAAACAAGATGTCCTGCAAATAGTCTTTGTCTGTGATGTCTGTGGATCCATCTAGAAATCACAGAAGACAGTGTTTACAGTGAAACTTTTGTAACTTTTTTTGTGCAGTGAGTCATTGCAGAAATGAAAATATCTTACCAGTCCAAAGTTTGGATGCACTGAACTCAATTTATTCATGAATTGCAATTTTTTTTTTATGTCCAGATTGAGCAGAAATTTAAGAGTTTTCACTTGTCACATGTTTTCATCACGACATCATTCCCAAACATCTGACTGTTATTTCAGAGTTTCATGACTTTACTATTACTCTAACATGTGGAACGTGTGTTCTAACATGTTTTGACATTAAAACGTCTAAATTGTGAAATAATAAGTCATAATTATGAGATAACGAGTCATCATTATGGGATAAAAAGTCAAAATAGTAAGTCATAACTATGAGATAGAAAGTTGAATTTAAGATATGCTAAGTCCTATCATAGTCAAAATTATGATACTAAGTCAACTGAGATAAATAGTCATAATTATTGCATAAAAGTAAAAAAAATATGACTGTTAAGTCATAACTATGGGATGGAAAGTCAAAATTATGACATACCAAGTCAACTATGAGATAAACAGTCATAATGACTAAAGTGAAAATTATACCACACTAAGTCATACCAATGAGATAAATAGTCATAATTATGACATAGAACTAAAAAATGACATACAAAGTCATAATTATGACATAAAATAAAAAAATATGATTAAGTCATAATTGTGAGGTACAAGGTCAAAATTGTAAAATACTAAGATTTGTTTTAAAAGTAAAACAAAAGTCTTGATTATGAAAAGTCGAAATTGACATACTAAATCAACTATGAGATAAATAGTAATAATGATGACATAAAGTTAAAAAAATGGCATTCTAAGTCATAACTATGAGATCAAGAGTCATAATTATGACAAACTAAATTATGAAATACTAAGTCAACTATGAGTCAAATAGTCTTTATTTATAACATAACAATAAAAAAAACATGACATATGACAGCTCAAAATTATGAAATACTAAGTCATAATTATGACATGAAAAGTCAGAACTATGAGATAAACAGTCGTAATTATGACAAAAAGTCGAAAAAGCATAATTGGGACATGAAAAGTTGATGTTAACTATGGTAGTGTACAACCTGTTTATTTTGACCTGTGGCACTTCTCATAACAGCCAGCAGAGGTCGCTCTTCAGACAGATCCATCAGAGCTCAGTTTGAAGCGTCCTGTGTGTGTTTTATTGTCACTTGTTCAGTTATCAGAGGAAGCAGCTCTAGATGAGGCCAGCGGCTACAACATCCCACCAGAGCTCAGCGGCCCGATGAACAGAGAGAAGGACACATCCAGAAGGAAACCGGTAACAGGCCTACACACGTGTGCATCACACAAACACATGCTAAAGACTGTAACCAAATAAATGTCTTCAGAATTGTTTGAATTGTGCATTATTTATCCGTGTGTGTTTAAGCTCTCAGCGCCGCGGTCTAAATCAAAGCCGGCAGCTGCTGTCTCACAGATCCGGCGCTTCGATGATGGAGATTGTGATGAAGATGAGGATGATGAAGAGCTGCCGTGGTGCTGCATCTGTAATCAGGACGCTGTCATTCGCTGCCACACGTGTGAGCGGGATCTGTACTGCGCCCGCTGCTTTAGGTACGAACGGTGACTTTCCTCTCATTTCTCATGCTGTTTTTAGTAGTGTTTACTGAGATGAGCATCACTAGTACTAGTACTCATACTCATCAAACCTCTAGCACTGAGTATTCATAAGAAACCTATTCTAGCATATGATTCTTTACATTTTCAATTTACATTCTTTGCTCATGAGAAAAGAAAAGAAAAGAAAAAGATAAGCTTTGGTAAATATTAAGTCATAATTATGAGATAAAAGTCAACATTATGAGACAAGTCATAATTATGACAAAAAGTCAATATTATAGAAATAATAATTCATAATTGTGAGATAAAAAGCCATAATTATGGGATTAAAAGACAAAATTCTGACAAAAAGTCATAATTATGAGATTTTTAAAAAAGTCAAAATTATGAGACAAGTCATAATTATGACAAAAAGTCAATATTATAGAAATAATAATTCATAATTGTGAGATAAAACGCCATAACTATGGGATTAAAAGACAAAATTCTGACGTCATAATTATGAGATAAAAAAGTCAAAATTATGAGACATGTCATAATTATGACAAAAAGTAAGTCATAATTATGACATCAAATGTTGACGTCATAATTAGGATATAAAAGGTCAAAATTATGATGTACTAATTATTGTGTTTGGTATGATATACATAACTATGAAACATAAAGTTGACATAGGAAGTCTTATTAATTGTCACAAGTCTATTTTGAGAAAATCATAATTATCAAATAAAAAGATTAATAAAAGTTGAAAAGTCATAATTATGACATCAAAAAGCATAATTGTGATATAGTTAGTCATAACTATGTGATATAATGTCGAAATTTATATACTAAGCCATAACTATGAGATAAAAAGTCGTAATTATCAAAAAAGTTATAATTATGACATAAGTTGAAAAGTCATAAATATGACTTTAAAAATAATTATTTTTATATAGTTTGTCATAAAATGTGAGATAAAAAGTCATTATCAAAAAAGTAAAAAACTCATAATTATGACATGAAATGTTGAAAAGACATAATTATGACAGTCGAAACATGATATACTAAGTTATAATTATGAGATAAAAAAGTCATAATTACCAAATAAGACCTAGCAAGTCATAATAATGACATAAAAAGTTGAAATTCTGACTTAAATAGTCATAATGCTTATGTTTAAGTTATAATGCTTTGGTAGATCATAATTATGATTTTTCATGTCAGAATTATGACTTACTATCTCATAATTTTACTGTGAAATATGATTCACCAAAGCATGTTTTTTTCTTGTTCTTGTAAACTGTTATGCCACATCTCCCCCGGTCAGATTAATTATTGTGACTCTCATATTTGACGAGTTGAATGTTAATCTGAATCTCAGCACATTAAACTCTCGCTCTTCAACATTTGGTCTCATTCAGGAATCATTCACTGGCTTTTTCCATGAGATCTTGCCGAGTGAAATGAGCTGCGTTTGACATACCGTGTGATATTAGTGTGATAATTGTCTTTCATTCTGCCACAGGGAAGGTCACGACACATACGACAGAAAAGAGCATCGCACTTCCTCATATACGGCCCCTAAGAAAGGCAAGAAGAAAACCTGAAACCTCCATGAGCAGCCTTATGTTTGAGGTGATTTAACTTATTTCATTGTAGCCAACAGAAAATAATAATGTCGCCTCAGTATGTGTCTGCCAACACAGCAGCCTTAGACTAAGCTTGAGAAATGATTGGTTTGGTTCTGTAAATATAAAACTGGACTTAAAACATCAATAAAACACTTGAACATGTGCTCTAGAGAACTAGTTATTGTTTTATGATTTACCTGCATCTGATATGAATTTTGCCCATTTGTGTTTTGCATTATATCCGTTGTAAAGCAACTCACTCTCGTTCATTTACACACAACATGTTTGCTAAACAATAACCTCTAATTGCATTATAATGAATGCATTCATAATTCTGAACGTCACACAGAAGGCTTTTTGAGAATTTCCTGTTTGAATTAATTAATGCAGACATCTCTAAACTCATAAACACTCACGCTTCTCAGTTTTATTTGCTGTTGGATTCTCTCTCTGCAGAATCTGATCTTGTTTTCTGTATGTTTTCAGTAGAAGCTGTTCTGAGCAGCATTTCCATGTTGTGATGAATAATTGAAAGGCGAGTATTGAGGGTGAGAGCGCTCAGAGACGTATGACAGGAAGTGTTTGAGAGCCATATACTGACATTTAAGACGCTACAGGACTTTATCGTCTTGTACTTACTGTGTTTTTGTGGGTGATTTATTTGTTGGCATCAGCTTTGGCAGAGATAACAAAAAGACAAAATTAAAATAAATGGAGAAAAATTAAATGTACAAAGTGTGTTGTGTGTGTGTATGTGTTTGTAAGATGTGAATTGTACACTGAGTTAATCAAAGCACATATCAGCACATCAGCTGCTTTACTGTGTTATCACTTTATGACTTTGTTAACGTGTTTGTGTGTGTGTGTGTGTGTGTGTGTGTGTGTGTGAGTGTGTGTGCGTGAGCGTGTGCGTGTGTGTGTGTGTGTGTGTGTGAGTGAGTGTGAGTGTGTGTGTGTGTGAGTGTGCGAGTGCGAGTGTGTGTGTGTGTGTGAGTGTGTGTGTGTACAACCAAAGTAAATACAAGTGTACAAACCAGTGTTTGTCCTTTAACCCACATATATTCTGTAATTACATCACACGCCAAGATGTAGTCGTGACCTTAAAAGCCTAGTCATGGTTTTTATTTTATTTTATTTTGAGCATTACACCTGTATTTTATTTTACTTTTCATTTAATTTAATGTTATTTAGAGCATTACATCTGTATTTTATTTTGTTTTATTTTATTTTATATTACTTTTAGCTTATTTTTAGCATTACCTGTATTTTATTTTACTTTTATTTTGAGTATTATACTTGTATTTTATTTTATTCTTTATTTTTATTTTACATTTTACTTTATTTAGAGCATTACACCTGAGTTTTATTTTATTTTATTTTAAACATTATACTTGATTGATTTTATTTTGTTTGTTTTTTTACTTTATTTAGAGCATTACACCTGAATTTTATTTTATTTTGAACATTGCACCTCTATTTCATTTTGCTCTTTATTCTCAAAACACTGGGCAGTTCTGAATATTTGTGCGAACATGATCGTCTCTGATGATCCACACCTTCAACATCATCATCATCATCTCAGAAAACAGCTGAGGTTAATGACTAAACCAAGACATGTGGCATAAAAGTTAACCTTCAACAAGCATCTTTACTCTTTATTACCACTACATGCACTTTTGCTTTCTCCAGCCCTACTGTTGTTTACTGGCGTTTTATTGTGTTTTATAGTTGACTGGAATCACGCACTGGAGTTTGTGTTGGTTAACCTGTGTTTTCCCCATCTGCTTTTAAAATCCGTATCATTTAAAGTACTTTAAAAGCTTTAATCAAATGTAAATATACATTAAAAGAATATTCTGGGTTATAGACAGAATCTGTGACATGCTGTTGATCACCAAAGTCGGTTTATAAAAACAAACAAACAAACATTATATTTATAGTCAAAAGCATGAAGCCTGATGATCAGAGGGTTTAAAAGCATTGGTATTTTTGCAAGTTCTTCAGTAAAATGTTTGTTATTTGAGCCGTAAAGTGTTTAAATCGGCTTATTAGTGCTGCTGGATGTGTTTGGAGTTATGCATTATGGACGTTTATTCTCCTGCAGATCATCTAAATATCATCAGGTTTACCAGACATACATATGCATGAGGTGAAATACAGGATAACTTAATGCAATACTGGAAATATTGATGCATTTCATGCTGACATGTGTGTTTTTGTCATGTTATTGATAAAAGTGTTATGAAAGATGCATATTCTGCACTTCTGAGACAGTATTAATTGTCATGCAATATCTCCGTTTTAGAACTGAAATCAGACAATGGCAGAATGTAAGAAAGATATCCTAGATTCTGAATTTATTATCACGAACTGTATCTATGCTTTTCATCTAAAATCTACAACACTTGTCAGAACAAAATATGTATATATAAATAGGGAACAAAATGTACATGTCACAATAAAACAAAAAAAAACATCTCATTTGAGTAATAATAGGCCATTCGTTTTATCTGCAATGCTGGAGAAACTACAGAATTATTAGTGGTCAAAAACACAGTTTCTGGAAGTTTCTGTCGTTGACCCATGTGTGCAGTGAATTATAGAAACGTCCACAGACAGACTCACAGCGCTCTACAGTACAGACAGGAGGAGTGGGTGGGGCTTGTTGTTGTGGGCGGGGTCAGGGGCGGGGCCGGGTGCTTCACATTATCTTGAAAAATCCAGCTTTTGACCTAAAACTATTTCTTGAGAGATCCTGACATCTTCCGCAGTCCCTTCATCCGGTACAGCAGACCGTTGATAAAGTCCTGCGGTCAGAGAGAGATCCTGCTTAAGAGCTTAAAGTTTAGAGTGCTGTTAAACTTTAAAACCATGTGTTGCTTAATTTATTATGAAATACTGGCAGTTAAAACCATCTATGGTAATGTAACTTAAAGTTTATCTATTCAAAGTTAGTTGCGCTTTCATGTTAAAATTACAATTTATAATGAAATGTATTTGGATTACACAGTTTTAACTTAAAAAGCATAAACTGATGTATATAATATTACATAATTATACATTTGTTCAAATATTTATTAATAAAGTATGAAATGATTTTTCCCCTTTTTTTGAGTGTGAATATGAATCATATTAGTTTATGTTAAAACGGTGTAATCGAAATGGATGGAAAAATTATATGCAATCCAAATACATAAATCTGAAATTTAGGCCTAAATATTTTTTTGCAGTGCATCTGATTTTTAGGGGAATTTTCTTCCTAATATTCATAAAAAATAAATACAATAAATATTTACAAAAACGAATAAAGATGATAAACGCATGTAACAAAATGACTAAAAATGAAAACGGGAAATAAAAAACATAAAAGCCAATTCAAAATATTAATACATAATACACTAATACTTTAATAAATAAAATAAAATAAAATATATAATTATTAGATGAAAAACTGAAATGAAACAGAAATTCCCTTGTTAGAAGTTCCCTTGGCAACTAAGAGAAAATAAGCTTAAGTAAAATGACTAAAGCTGAAATAAAAAGAAACTAAAGCTAAATAATCCTAAATAAATAATATAAAACATATATATATATATATAATACTTATAATAATATTCAAACAAGATCATTTCATCCAGATGGAAATTTTATATGCCATTAAAATACATAAATCTTATATTTACGCCTACATATTTTTCAGTGCATCTGATTTTTAGGTCAATTTTCTTCATAATCACTGTAATATGAAGCATGACTCATCTGTTAATAAGTGCATATGAAAGCTGTTTGTGGTTTTCTCTTACCTCTTTTGGCTTTCCACATTCTTGCAAAAGCTCCTGTTAAAACACAGAACAGCTGGTAGAACATCTGTACGTGTTTGTCATGAAGTTATAGATGCATGCAGTCACATGAAGCTCTGCTGCACCGGTTATGTGTATGGTGTTATGATTCAGATGAAGCTGAGCGTACGTGCAGTCGAGATCTCTGCTCTGCATCTGTCAGCTCTAGAAGTTCATCGATGTCGATCTCCAGCTCAGGAACCTCCTCCTCCTGCACAGACAATCAATGACTCGTCGTAACCCAGACTCTGTGCATTTAATAATGCAACCGCTCCTTTCATTGCAAACAAATCTATTGATAATTATGAAAGATATTGGTCCAGAGATATTGCTGATGCAATCAAACTGCAAACTGCAGTGTGTCTAACTGAGAAATGATGCTGGAAATGCAGAAGCAGTAAGAGTCAGGCTATTAAAGACTAATTATGATAAAGATTTTAGGTGGCTGGATGCCATAAAGCTTACATACAGTATGACTTCACTGACTGTTAAATTTCATTAATCCTTATGGCTGGATGATGGCCCATATGGCAATTAAATTAAATCTTTTTAAAATATATATTTTTAAAATATATATTTTTAAATATATTTCAAAATGGCCAAAATGTATTTGCTAAAATATATTTGAAGATATATTTATTATATTTATTTTCTATCAATATTTTTTGGCAATTTCTTTGTATATTTTTGAAAAGATATTAAAGGGATAGTTCACCCAAAAATGAAAATGTGATGTTTATCTGCTTACCCCCAGGGCATCCAAGATGTAGGTGACTTTGTTTCTTCAGTAGAACACAAATTATGATTTTTAACTCCAGCCGTTGCAGTCTATCAGTCGTATAATGCATGGCAATGGTAACAAAATCTATGAGAGTAAAAAAAACATGCACAACATCACATTTTCATTTTTGGGTGAACTATCCCTTTAATATTTTTTAAATCATTATAAAAGCTTTATTTGTTGACCTTTGTCTTATTTGCAGGCAACTATTTTTTGTAGGCTACTGATTAGAAATGTATTTACTTGCCACTTTAATACATTTTGAAATACGTTTTGGTATATGATGGTTGAAACTAAAAATATTTTCAATTTCAAAAATATATTTCATTGAGCTTCACTGGAGCGCTGGGTAAAATATGGACAAACCCAGCGATTGGGTTGTTTTCAATCAACAGTAGGTTTAAATGTTTATATGTTAGGGTTGTATTCAACCCAGCATTTTTTAGACTGTGTGTGTATATATATATGTATATTAATTTTTTTTCTTTTTCATTTTTTCTTAGCGCTATGGTGGATAGTCCACTGTGTTCTTATAAGTAATTAAACAACACTGTAAATAAAAAATCCATAGAAAAACAGATAAAGTCCTGGAAAAGAATGACCAGTACATTTTCCAAATTTATGGACATTTTCTTCAACCCTAAAACACTGCATAATATCAATGTGTAGTTCAAAGTACAGGTAAAAAAAAATCAATATGAAAAATTCCTTCATATTACATCGGGCCGTATTTTTACAGACTTTTCTTACAGTCAATATAATCATCATATATGCACAATTATACCTTGCAATTGCTAATAGTCTTTTTAGTTTGACATCCGCTCTTAAAAGCATCCCAAATTAGACCGATGAGAGAAATGACGACCCCCAGAGTGACACCGCATTAAAAACCACACCATTGACTTTAAACTCAACGCACTAATTGCTGCTCACATGAATATGAGAGGACCTCAGAGACGAGAACTTTAGAGGAACTGCTGTGTTAGCAGCCACTAATTACCCCGCGGGGCAGTTATTACAGCTGTGGGGGAAAGAGCTGCTGCTTCTGTTAGGCTGCGTTTATATTGTTGTAGTAATTCTTGTCATTTATTCACACGTAACAGCTTGTTGCATATCATGTTAGTGTTTATAGAGGCAAAATGCTGAATGGTGTCCATTCAGAAGTCATTCTCAATGTCCTGAAGACAGTGTCGTTATTAACTTAAACTAAAACTATTAAAAATAATTTTCGTTAATTGAAATAAAGCTGAAATCATATAAAAAATATTAGATGATAAACATTAAAAACCAACTGAAATAAAATCAGTACTATTATTAAAACTAAAACTGAAATATGAATAAATTAAAGCTAAATAGAAATATAAAAAAAAAACTAATAAAAATGACAAGCACATAACAAATTTACTAAAACTTAAACTACAATTAAAATAAAAACGGAAAATATAATATTACATGAAAAAACTTTAATTTTAACTTAAAAAATATTTCTGTAAATGCATCCTCAAATACATCATTCAAACATTTGTAATATTGCCTTGACAACTAATTCAAGTAATATGAGTTGAAATACTAAAATTAAAACTGAAATAAAAACAAATTAATAAATTTCATAAAATAAATAAATACAATTCATAAAAGTACTAAAAAATGAAAGTAAAAACTTAAAATATATACAAACTAAAAGCTAATTTAAATATTGCATACATTAATATATTAATAAAGCTGAAATTAAATAAATATTTGATGAAAAACTTAAAAATACTTACATGAAAATTAGTAATGTTTCAGTTAGTTGTCAAAAAAGCCGAAATATTACTACTAAAACTAAAATAAAAATAAAATAGAAAAAGACTAAACAATGACAAACGCACAAAACAAAATTACTAACATTTAAACTAAAATGAAAACTGAAAATATCTTAAAAATAAAAGCTATTCAAAATATTATTGCATACTGAAATACTAAATAAATAAATAAAATGATATTCTATCTTTATTTACTCAACCTCATGTTATTCTAAACCTGTTTGACTTTCTTTCTTTTTTTGGAATGTTTAGCATCATGAATACTTTTATGGTCTTTTTGTCCTTTTTACAGCTTGACAGCTCCTGATCTCTGTCTGCATTCATTATATAGAAAAGAACAGTGCCAACATTCTGACTAACATCCAAAGTCATGCAGGTTTGGCTCAACATGAGTGTGAGTCACTGATCAGGTGAATTATGCTAATAATTGCACTATACAGTCACGGTAAAGGAAGGGGGTATTTCAGTCTCTGCTGGCATTAGCATGTAGTGTGTTGTGTCTGAATGAGATTTCACGGATGTCAGGCGGCGCTGATTCTCTAATGTGGATCCATTACTAATCTGATCTTCCTTCCCGGGTTTCCTGCCTCAGGCTCACTGCCATCAAAACACAAATACTGCAAGCCACATTCACATAATGAGGAAATCTTCTCCAGTAGCACTGATGCAGTGGATCACTGACCCCAGAGAATATCAGCACAAATACAAGAGCTAATTAAATATACAGTGGGTACGGAAAGTATTCAGACCCCCTTCAATTTTTCACTCTTTGTTATATTGCAGCCATTTGCTAAAATCATTTAAGTTAATTTTTTTTTCTGCATACAGAAATTTGAACACCGGATAAAGTCAGTGCCATCATTTGTTGACATATTAAAGTTTTTACAGAGGGGAGTTTGGATTTCTCTTTTTATCACTCCATAAATCAGAAAAATAACAATACATTTCACCGTGTTTTTAGGAATATAACATTGTATAAAATTAGTCAAATGATATATGAACAAACCCCTCAGTAAAAACCATTCAGAATATAGATGTAAGCTTTGTTGTATGTAAGTGCTGCTAAGGTGGAGAAATATACTTTAAATATGTATTATAATTGAAATCTGCAGATGCAAAGGTAACGTGCATTAAGTTGCTGCCTTAAAAACTTTTAAGTATAATCACATTGGCTGTACAAGTCATTTCAATTCATTCTTTAAAAAAATCTTGCCAAGTTAAATTTCATATAAAAAATGTAGTTGAAATTGGTTACATTATTTAGAGTTAATGTAAAAGCATAAGTTGCCAAGATTTATAGATCATATACATTTTTACAGTGATGGTAACCATGTTGTCCGCCAAAAGTATCATAAAATAATCATGAGCAACGTTTACATTTCTTCTTCTGTGTTCTGAAAAAGAATAAAGTTCATACAGCTTTATAAAAACAGCAGGTCGAGTAAATAATTCCAGAACTAACAGTTCTCACAACATCCACTAATGTTTTTTTTTTTAAGTTATATACATGTAGGGACAACATTGAGAGCAAACATTCTGAGAACAGCATTCTCAAAATGTTTTTATGGTGTTCTTTGTACTTTTTGAACATTCTAAGAAATGTTTTTGTAACCTTCAGATAGCATTCTAATCACAACAAGAAAAATTGACATTTAACATTCTTAGAATATTAAAAATAATGTTATATTTAGTGTAAAATAAAGTTAGCAGAATGTTGTAAGAAATGTTCTTGTAATCCTTAAATAAAGTTATAATCATGACAAGAAACATGACAAAACAATGTTCCCACCAAAGTTCCCTTTCAGTCGGTCACTCTCGACGTCACGTCAGTAATGACCGATGAATTGAGATCTCGCTTAGAGAGACCAATCCACTTTGAGTGTAAACTAAACGAGCCAATGCACACTGGCATGCGGTGATTGCATCCAACCATCTCAGAGGGCGCTTACGAAGCAGGCACGTACTGGTCCGCACGGACAACACTGCGACCGTTGTGTACATCAACCGACAAGGTGGTCTACGCTCCCGTCGCATATTGCAACTCGCCCGCCACCTCCTCCTCTGGAGTCAGAAGCATATGTGGTCACTCCGTGCCGTTCATATTCCAGGTCTGCACAACCGTATGGCTCCCCGGAGAATGGAGACTCCATCCCCAGACGATCCAGCTGGCACTCAGCTGGCCGCGGGGCCTGCGCAAGTATGCGTTTCCCCCAGTGAACCTTCACGCACAGACACTGTGCAAGATCAGGGAGGACGAGGAGCAGGTCCTGTTTGTGGCGCCTTACTGGCCCACTAATGCTCCTCGCGACAGCCCCTCCCTGGCAGATTCCTCTGAGGAAGGATCTACTGACTCAGAGACGGGGCACCCTGTGGCACCCCCGTCCAGACATCTGGAAACTTCATGTCTGGTCCCTGGACGGGATGCGGAGGTTCTAGGTGACCTACCCCAGGAGATAGTTGACACCATCACTTCAGCGAGAGCACCGTCTACAAGACACACTTATGCCTTGAAGTGGAACCTGTTCGTCGAGTGGTGTTCTTCTCATCGAGAAGACCCCCGGAGATGCCCGATCAGAGTCGTGCTGTCCTTTTTGCAGCAAGGGTTGTCTCTATACCCTATTGGGACCTGTCTCTAGTGCTCAAAGCACTACAGCAGGGCCCATTTGAGCCTTTGCAGACAGGTGAGCTGAGGTTTCTATCAATGAAGACTCTGCTCTTGCTTGCACTGGCCTCCATCAAGAGGGTAGGGGACCTGCACGCATTTTCGGTCGACGATTCGTGCCTAGAGTTTGGACCGGGTAACTCTCACGTTGTCCTGAGACCCCGGCCTGGATATGTGCCCAAAGTTCCCACCACGCCTTTTAGGGAGTTGTTTTACTCCCTGACCGATGGAACTCTCGGCACGGACGCACTGGCACACAGCTGGCCGTGGGGCCTGTGCAAGTATGCATTTCCCCCAGTTAGCCTTCTCGCAAAGACGCTGTGCAAGATCAGGGAGGACGAGAAGCCGGTCCTGCTTGTGGCTGGCCCAATCGGTCTTGGTTCCCAGAACTAATGCTCCTCGTGACAGCCCCTCCCTGCCGGATTCCTCTGATAAAGGATCTACTGAGACTCAGAGATGGGGCATCCTGTGGCACCCGCGTCCAGACCTCTGGTACCCCAAGTGGTAGTAGACACCATCACTTTGGCTAGAGCACCGTCTACGAGACACGCTTATGCCTTGAAGTGGAACCTGTTCGTCGAGTGTTGTTCCCCGATCATGGTCATACTTTCCTTTTTGCAGCAAGGGTTGGAGCGAAGGCTGTCTCCCTCCACCCTTAAAGTCTAATTCGCTGCGATTGCTGCTAACCATGACCCCGTGGAAGGGAAGTCGGTAGGGAAGCATGACCTGGTCATCAAGTTCCTTAGGGGGGCCAGTGGGTTAAATCCTCCCGGCCCCCCTCTATACCCTATTGGGACCTGTCTCTAGTGCTCAAAGCACTACAGCAGGGCCCATTTGAGCCTTTGCAATCAGTTGAGCTAAAGTTTCTTTCAATGAAAACTCTGCTCCTGAACAGTGACTGGCCTTCTTGTTGCGAGCCCCGGCCTACGCCGAAAAGGGGGCGCAGGAGGCTCGCACAGGACACTAGAAGGGATAGCATCCATGGCATTTTGGTAGGTATCCCAATTAGTCGGTCATTACCGACGTGACGTCGAGAGTGACCAACTGAAAGGGAATGTCTCGGTTACGTATGTAACCCTCATTCCCTGAAGAAGGGAACGGAGACGTCACATCCCGTCACCACAGCTGCTGTACCACTGCTGAGCGGCCGGGTCACCGGCTCGGCTCCCCACCGGTGAGATCCCAATTCATCGGTCACCGACGTGACTCGGAGTGACCGACTGAAAGGGAACATCTCGGTTACGTATGTAATCCTCGTTCCCTGGAGGTGGGAATGGAGACGTCACATCCTGTCGCCACAGCTGCTGTACCACCACTGAGCGGCCAGGTCACCAGCTCGGCTCCTCAGCGAAATCCTGAGTATGCGTTGCACCTGCTGCCTAGTTATACTTGCGCTGCGATCAGCGGCAGCTGGATGCAATCATCGTATGCCAATGTGCATTGGCTCATTTAGTTTACACTTGAAGTGGATTGGTCTCTCTAAGCGAGATCCCAATTCATCGGTCATTACCGACGTGACGTCTCCGGTCCCTCCTTCAGGGAACGAGAGTTACATACGTAACCGAGACATTTTTTTTTTAACCTAAATTTGTTACCTGGGATGACTGAATTTCCTTTAAACTATCATTTAAAGTTGAGTAGGTGTGTGTGTGTGTGTGTGTGTGTGTGTGTGTGTGTGTGTTTTTACACCAGACAGTAAGAAAACACCTAGCAACCGCTTAGAACACAGAGCAACCCACTGCGAACAACTCATTCATCCTTTGAAATAGTTTCTTGAAAGTCATATTCAACTATTTCTCACCTCAAATGGGTAGAGGCGCTGAGAGGCCCCGGTTTAGTGTCCGCTTGCTAAAACCACTCCAGAGAGTTTGTACTGTAGGCCCTGTCGAACTCCTCCGTCCCCTCGGCAGCCAGACGTGGCGGAACGTCCGGCGCCCAGACAGTAAGAAAACACCTAGCAACCGCTTAGAACACAGAGCAACCCACTGCGAACAACTCATTCATCCTTTGAAATAGTTTCTTGAAAGTCATATTCAACTATGTCATGTTAATAAAACCAAAAACGCGTTATTTGAAGTCAGGGTTGGGCAGAGTAACTGCAGGATCCAGTGAGGTCACGCATAAATTAGAGATGTTCATGAATAATGCAGCTGTTGACACAGGGGCCGGACTGTTACAGGCTTCCACACGGAAGCGTCAGAGAACCCAGAGTGAAACCCTTCCGCCGGCTCATCAAATATTCATCATCATCGCCAAAAACACCACTCCCAAACCACAGAGAGCTCAACTTTAGAAAACCATGTGCGGTATATTCTGGTGTTTTAAAAGAGCCAGAAGCTAACCAGAAGCATATAATATTCCAATATAATCTTAGGAAAAATACTATCTTAGGCAAGACACTACAGGTAAAACATTTTTCATTCTGGTCAATTTAGAAATTTTGGGTTATTTGGCTGTCCATAACATATTCTTTCAGAATAGTGAAAAGAAAACATCCAAAATACACTTTCAAGTGTTTATTTTGTTGCACTTTATCTACTGGCGTCTATATTTCAATTATAATACATACATTTAAAGAGTTTATCTCCACTGCAGCAGCACTTACATACACCAAAATGTACATGTTTTATTCTTATCTATATTCTGAGTTTGTTTGAGGGGTTTGTTTATATATCATTCACCCGATTTTATTATTGCACTTTATCTCTTTACTTCTGTAGATTTCAGTTAAAACACATATCTTTAAAGGCTGTTTTCTCAAAATAAGTTTTCAACTCCACTTCAGCAGTGCTTACATGCACCAAATTTTAGAATTTAATTCCAATCTACGTTCTGAAGATTTTAATAGAGCGATTTGCTCATATATCATCCACCTGGTTTTGTACAGCATTTTATGCCTAAAAACATAGTAAAAAAATGTCTGACTCTAGACAATATTTTTCGAATTATACAGTGAGAAAAAGAGATATACAAAATCCTCACTGTCAACAAAATATAACAAGAATTTTGAACCTGGCTTTATCCAATGTTTAGATTTATTTTCTGGAAATTTGTGTATACTTAATTAGGTAATGCCTCATTTGCATCTTTAAACATAACATTTCAAAAAACTTGTAATACAAAAAAAAAAAAATAGTTTGCAACTCTTAATGTAATCAATCAACTGGAGAAGTATGGTGATGTCTATTAGTTACAATTTTTATACTATTCACCTGGTGTGTCTTGGCTTAAGCGTATATCTTCAGATGGATTACATCAGTGAAATGCACAAGAGTACCACAGTAGACATGAAAGCGTGCTCTTTAAATAGAGCTGCTTTAACATGTATTTAGGACACAGCAGACGTCTTCCCCTCAAAGCCTGCTCCATTTAAATCCCCTTTAAAAAACTAGAAAAGAAAGATATGTGTATAAAGCAGTACTTCTGCACAGTACATGCGTGTTTATCAGGAATCATTCAGTTCTGTGTCATCTAATGGCTACAGTAGAGTAAACACACACACACCGATGCTGGACATCTGCCACTACCTTCAGCACTTTCTCTCTCTCTCACACACACCATGCTGAAAGATCTGCACCGCTGAATGCTTAAATGTCCCACGTGTCCTTGAGTGCTCGAGTTTAATAGTAACAGGTCGGGGTCAGACATTAACCATGACTGCTTGGTGAGCCGGATATTTCAAATGTGGAGGCAGAAATGATTTCCTCTGTTCTTGTAATCTGTAATCTTACATTTGGTATACTCTCTTCTATTCTAGTTCTGTCTGGTGATGGGTTTAGGGACTTGTAACTTGCTGTTTCGGAGGTGAGTGTTGTTGAAAGTGGAGCTAACATAAAAGGGATGCTGATGAAAAACAAAATATTAATAAAGCACTCAACTCTCCAACAACTCTAAAAACCTGAAACAGCAATTATAGTAAAATCTAAAGTTACAGTAAACAATAGAACGCTGAATAACCGGTGATGTATTTCACATATATTCTAACAGTGTTTGATATCTCACTTTATTTACAGCTCTCTTTTGATGTTGAATTATATTAATTTCAGACTTAATTGTTCATATTAAGAATTTGTTTCATTTGATTTCACTTGCATGATTTTGATTTATATGATTTTATATGATTTTATCTGACTTTGTTGCAACCTAGAATTAAAGTGCTGGTCTCGTCTGGCCAGAGGAGAACGGCACACTATTTCCTTTTTTTTAATACTGTAAAGCTGCTTTGACACAATCTGCATTGTAAAAAACGCTATGTAAATAACGGTGACTTGACTTGATTACAAGAAATATATCCAAATAAAGGTAAAAATGCATAGGAAATCTTTCATTTCTGATACTGAAGCAATAAGAAATTAATATTTGTTCCTTGATACCGTAACTTACATTCGTGCATTGCATTTTGTTTTTCAACTCATGCATTGCCTTGCATCATGCTCTATTTCTTGAGCTACAGGAACTGCCTGTATTTTTCTGGTATAATGTAAGACAGCTTTACACCAGTGTACAGCTGTCATATGCAAGATATCATATCACAAAAGCCGATAGTGCAGTTAATCATGTTATCAGGGTGGGTTAAGATGGTAACTGAAACGCTGTAGTTTCAGTTATCACAGATTAACTCCTCAGTTACTGCAGAGAGTAAATGACTAATTATTCCTGTAGAGCATGGCGCTTGCAACTCCAAGGTCATAAGTTCGATTTCCTGAGAATCTCATGGATGCAATGTAGGTAAATGTAAGTTTTTGGATAAAAGCATCTGCCAGATGCAATAATGTAAACAAGTCCTAAAACATTATTTTATCTGTTTTGGACAAAGAACTGTTTCTCTAACCAGAAATCTGACTTTGCTGCATTAGAAATGCTGTTTTTATTTTTGCTTTCCATGAAGTGCAAAAATACACTCAGCTCTGGTTTAATCTAAAGCCTTTTCACACCAAGGATGATGACTATAATGATAGCTATAACTATAAAGTTAAATAATCCTTAAGTTTACATGACTTTAATTTCACAGAATCACTTTCAGAATGATTTTTCCAGCTGATGAACAATAAAAACTTTGAAAGCCAATCAGGATCCACCTAAAAGAGCGTTATGGCACAGAAACGCTCGTTATCACAGGTCGGAGTGGACGTTATCATTACAGTTATTATTCTTAGTGTGAACGAGTCTCAACCATAAAGGTTTAGGATTGCAGATTTCAGGTGTTTGTTGCGTGTCGTGTTGGGAGAGATTGGCATTAGAGCAGCTGTCAGTCAGCGGGCTGCGGGTTATAATCAACACGTGGGTGTCTGTGAGGAAAAACAGCTTGATCTGTTCAAATATCATCACCTTCTCTCCTCTAATGTCACTGTATCCTCAGCGCATTCGAGTAAATGTCGTGCGATCACACACACATCCCATCATGCTGAACCAGCCAGAATCCTGTTGCCATGGCAGCGCGGAATGCAGCAGATACAGTCTCTCTGATGTAACGCGGCAGATGTTGTGCATCTCCAGATGTCCGTGACTCGTCATCACCGGCAAATCATGACGTCAGCTGAATGCTGATTACAGTCTGATCTGTGCACGCTTTAAGGAATGTTCTGGGTTCAACATGAGCGGCATCTGTGATGTGCTGTCATTCATTCACACTTGTCCCTCAGTTGGTTAAAATAACCAGTAATGCACTTGCACTGGACACTTAAGTTAATTGCTCTGAGCAAAATTGTGTTAGCTGATCTGTAAAGTGTGTAGTTCATCTTTTTTTCATGTTTTTTTGTTTTGTTTTGTTTTGAGTCAGATGACAGTTCCTGTGAATACATATATTGTGAATAAATCTGAATATATACTATAAGTCTGAATATACATGTAAAGCATGAGTATACTTTAGATAAGTGATTATCACTTATAATAATTAATGTAGTACAATATGTGCATTGATACAAACAGGCTATATGCATACTTTCTTAAAAAATCAATAAGAACATATATTTAGATAAACAATGTATATTCAGATTTGCATATACAAATATATGACCCTCTCTGTGAAATCCAGGCTAAAGTCTCAAAATCTAATTATGAGATAACAAGCATCAAAGTTTGATTTCAACCATAAAAAGTCAATATTAAAGATTTCAAGGTTACATTTTCACAGAATGTTCTTTACCTTATGAGGGATGATTTTATGTAGAAAACAGTCAATCACAAAAAATGACTTTAGCTGGGTTTTCACAGCCAGGGTCACACACACACACACACACACACATATATATATATATATATATATTTCATTCTTGTTTTATATACATTTATCAGTGCATTGTCTTGCCCTGTAGATGTCTGTTATAAATGCATTACTTAGATTTTTGCTTGTTTTTTCAGTCTGAGGAAGAAGTTGCAATGATTTTTTGTGGAAATCGACATCATGTCAGATGTCAGTGGTGGTGGTGGTTCACATAAAGGCACTGAGACATTCTATAAAGAAATCTAGTGCTTGTAATGTTCCTCATTTGTAAGTCGGGTTCGGATTAAAGCATCTGCTAAATGAATAAATGTACGTGAAAAAACTGCACAAGAAGGATGATTTCAACACATTTCTGAAGCTTTAAGCCATTTACTTTCTTGGCTCTTCATAGAATAAAGTTTTATAAGTGGGATGGCAGATCTGATGGGGTTGAACAATGACTCAAACAATGAAATAATATTGTTAATTGTTAAAATGTTAATCTACGATTATCATAATGTTCCTACTCAATTTCACGATTCAACCTGACTTATATGTTCAAACAAGACATGACCACATTTAGTGCATACTGTGGTGGTACCATGGTAAAATAATGTATTTCCTCTAGGAAACCTTCAACCGACTTCCCTCAATGGTTCCTCCTAGACAGCCATGAGATTAAATAGAGATATTTACTAACATCTCCTGCTTCTCAGATGTTTCTCCAGAGAAAAAGAGATCTCAACAATCTCTCAGAGTTTCTCAAAAATACTGCATTCAAAAGTCAGAGACCTCAATATGACCTCATTTCATAGGATGACAACTAGTGACTCCTTGAAGTCTCATGAGGAGTTTTAGGAGAAGCGTTCATTTTTCTGCATTATTTACTTGGGTCTGATCGTGCTGTAATGCGTCTCAGAGCGTCTGTCTCTCTGGATCTGTCTTACCTCGCAGTCGTACAGCAGGTGCAGCTGCCCATCGATCCACTCCTCGATGTCCAGCCTCCTCTGGAGGTCTTTGCGGTTGTATTTGACCGTCAGTTTGCCCAGTTTGCGTTGGGCAGGCTCCTCCACTTTAGTCTGAAACATCACTCTGGACTGGGTGCCCGGCTCCGACGCCATGCCTGCCACAACCTCACGCCAACGGGGAGAAGACCAAGAGACGGCAGCCTCTTTCTCTGTCTGTCTGTCTCACAGATTCAAACACAGGCTCCTTCAGTCGCCGTCTTGCTGTTGTTTGCTCCTCAGTGTGTGTCTCTATACTGCAGTGTGTTTCTGACTCATGATCGTGGTGTTTCTGTCCGACAGCCTCCTTTAGTGCCTGTCTTCTGTCTGCGCTCTACTAACACTGATTCCCTCCCTCCCTCATTCTTTCTCTCTCTCTCTCTCTTGCTCACTCACTGTCTGCCGTCTTCATGTGTGTGTGTGTGTTGAGGAGGAACATAGTTCAACTTAAGACTGATAACATGCAGTAAGATTGCGGTCGGAGGCCAAAACACTTGTTTTAAAGCACTTGTTACTATTTATGGAATCCATATGCGGAATTAAAAATGACATTTATATTTATTCATTAAACAAATGCTTTTATAAAAAATATATATTTTACTTATTGTTTCAATTATAATTTAAAATATGATAATATAATTATAATTAATTTTAAAAAATGAAGAACTTAAGCTATTTTGTTTAGTTTAAAACAAATTTTAATTTACTAATTGTATGCTATTAATACATTTGTAAAGAAACTATGCTGTTTGCTAGTGCAAAACTCACCATCACAACTGTTATTGGTTGCCAGGGTGTTGCTGGGTTCTTCTGGGTGGTTGCTAGGGATTGGTATGAGGTTGTTAAGATGTTATGGTTTTCTGGGTGGTTGCTAGGGGTTGCCAAACTGTTGCTAGGGTGTTCTGGGTGGTTCTTAGGAGGTTGTTAAGCTGTTGCTAGGGTGTTCTGTGTGGTGCCTAGGGAGTTACTAAGCTGTTGCTAGGGTGTTCTTGTTCTGAATGGTTGCCAGGGTGTTGCTATGTGTTTGCCTGGATGTTCTGGGTGGTTTCTAGGGCATTGGTATAAGGTTGCTAAGAGATTCTAAATGACAGTTAGAGTGTTAGTGTGCACCGTGGTTTCTAGGGTGCTCCAGGTGGTTCCTGGGGGTTGCCAAGCTGTTGCTAGGGGGTTCTTGATCTGAATGGTTGCCAGGGTGTTGCTATGTGTTTGCTTAGGTGTTATGGGTGGTTGCTAGGGCATTGGTACAACATTATTAAGATATTATGAGTGGCTGTTAGTGTGTTACTATGTGGTTTCTAGGGTGTTCTGGGTGCTTAGAGCTGTTGGGTGGTCACCACGGTGTTGCTATCCGTTTTCTGTGGTGTGTTACTATGTGGTTTCCAGGGTGTTCTGTGTGCTTAGAGCTGTTGAGTGGTTGCCAGGGTGTGGCATTGCTAGGGTGTTTTGGGTGGTTGCTAAGCTGTTGCTAAGCTGTTGCTAGGGTGTTCTGAATGGTTGTCAAGGTGTTGCTATGTGGTTCTTACAGTTTGTTAGGGAATTGTGCGTGGTTGCTAGGGCATTGGTTTAAAGTTGCCAAGATGCTCTAAATGGTTGTTATTGTTTCTAGAGTGATCGAGGTGCTTAAAGTGTGGCTAAGCTGTTGCTAGGGTGTTCTGAATGGTTGCCAAAGTGTTGCTATGTGGTTGTTACAGTTTGCTAGGGTATTTTGCGTGGTTGCTAGGGCATTGGTTTAAAGTTGCTAAGATGTTCTGAGTGTCTGTTAGCGTGTTACTATGTGGTTTCCAGGGTGTTTTGTGTGCTTAGAGCTGTTGAGTGGCTGCCAGGGTGTGGCATTGCTAAGGTGTTTTGGGTGCTTGCTAAGCTGTTGCTAAGCTGTTGCTAGGGTGTTCTGAATGGTTGTCAAAGGTGTTGCTATGTGGTTCTTTGAGTTTGTTAGGGAATTGTGCGTGGTTGCTAGGGCATTGGTTTAAAGATGCTCTAAATGGCTGTTATTGTTTCTAGAGTGATCGAGGTGCTTAAAGTGTGGCTAAGCTGTTGCTAGGGTGTTCTGGGTGGTTAGGGTTGCTTACTGTCTCAAGTGAAAAGAGTCTCTGTGATATTCACATAACTATATATTAGCAGCGTTGATTTTGGAGCACACCTCGTTTGCTCAGACACTTTGCCCCATTATCAGAGGTAATGGTGCTTTCATTATGAGTGATATCCTGTGCCAGGAGGAAATGGAGAGTAATGGATGTGACTTTGCCCCGTTTCGATTAAATGGGGTTCAGCAAAGAGCCATATATGTCAAAATAATCCTCTCTTAGCAGCTGATATGTCAGTTGTCACTTAGAGCTGCAGGCCAGATCATAAAGTTTCCATTTACTGCAACTGAGCTTTTTCCCGTAAGGCTGATGGTGCACAGAGAGAAACACTTGCTATCAATTGATGTGCTTACAGGTTACTCACAATATTTCCAGGATATTACAATGATTAAATGATTAATATCAACAGTGCTGGGTAGATTACTTACAAAATGTACTCCACTACTGATTCCAAATTACATGACAAAAATTGTAGTTAGTAACGTAATCCATTACTTTACACATTTTAGTTAAGAAAACGGGCAAATAGAATGTAATAGTGTACTTGAATGTGTTTATTTTCTTTTGGGATCCATTTAAACTCATCAATAAGCTCATGTAAGACTTCTTTTTATCTAGTGTCTATATCAGGCTCAAGTATGACAGAAGCGCGGTCATCTGTGTCTACCAGCGCAGATTATCTATATGTTCACCGGTCAGAAACCCTCCAAACATGCAGTAGAAATCAACCATGTCTTTTATAGCTGCCATTATCAGGAGTGTGAGTGATAAGGCCTGAAACTAAATGGGCGCACCTTAATAAATGATGGATGAGGAGACGCAGCAATGCAACAGACCGGAGTGCTTTGGACAGAACAAAACTTGATATGCGAGAAACATGTTTATGGTGCCCACAGTGCATCAAGCATTGCTTCAAGTTGTCCAAACAGAATTCTGTGGTGTATTCCCATGCCAAAGTGTAAAGTAGGCTGGACAAAAGGCGTGCATCGGCTATTACAAAGATCCGATTTCGATAAAAACAATGGCTGTCTCTTTTCCCTTTTGTTTTGTCAAGACATATCAGTCAAGTGCAGCTCTGCTGCTTCTCCTGCCGATGTGCTGTCTGTTACAAACTCTAAATTATTGAGCAACGTGGCAGCTCATCTTTCACAGCCAACAAATTCATTCATCCGAGCCAAGACTCAGAAATTGGGCCAGCCGATGATACAGGGCATGCATTCCCTAGAAACACTGTGCTTTTTAAGAAAAATAATAGATTTTCTGAAGAAAATATGGTGTTTGTCCATGCAAAGCTCACCAACACACACAAGGGTGTGGTGAATGGTTGCCAGGGCGTTGCTCTGTGGTTGTTAAGGTGTTGTGAATGGTTGCTAGGGTGTTGCTATGCAGTTGCATACAGAATGTGTTTTACGGGTTAATAGTGTGTTGCCATGCAGTTGCTATGAAGTTGTGGATGGTTGCCAGGGTGTTGCTATGAAGGTGAATATACGTTCTGTGGGTTAGTGTGTTGCCATGCAGTTGCTACGGTGTTGTGGATGGTTGCCATGGCATTGGTATGCAGTTGCTAGGGTGTTGTGGATGGTTGGCAGGGTGTTGCTATGCAGTTGCATATACATTCTGTGGGTTAGTGTGTTGCCATGCAGTTGCTAGGGTGTTGTGAATGGTTGCCAGAGCATTGCCCTGCGGTTGTTAAGGTGTTGTTAATGGTTGCCAGGGCGTTGCCATGCAGATGCTATGGTGTTGTGGATGGTTGCCAGGGCATTGCTACGCAGCTGCATACAGTATGTGTTCTACAGGTTAATAGTGTGCTGCCATACAGTTGCTAGGATGTTGTAGATGGTTGCCAGGGAGTTGCTATGCAAATACATACAGTATGTGTGCTGCAGGTTAATAGAGTGTTTCCCTGCAGTTGCTAGGGTGTTGTGGATGGTTGCCAGGGCGTTGCTATTCAGTTGCGTCTGTGTTCTGCAGGTTAATATTGTGTTGCCATGCAGTTGCTAGGGTGTTGTGGATGGTTGCCAGGCCGTTGCTATTCAGTTGCGTCTGTGTTCTGCAGGTTAATATTGTGTTGCCATGCAGTTGCTAGGGTGTTGTGGATGGTTGCCAGGCCGTTGCTATTCAGTTGCGTCTGTGTTCTGCAGGTTAATATTGTGTTGCCATGCAGTTGCTAGGGTGTTGCAGATGGTTGTCAAGGCGTTGCTATGCCATTGAATATGTGTTTTGCAGGTTAATAGTGTGTTGCCATGCAGTTGCTAGGATGTTGTGGATGGTTGCCAGGGTGTTGCTATTCAGTTGCATATGTGTTTTCAAGATAGATAGATCATTTATTTGTCCTCTGAGAGGAAATTAATTTTCAAATTTGCAGGTTAATAGTGTGTTGCCATGCAATTACTAGAGTCTTGTGGATGGTTGCCAGGGTGTTGTTATGCAGTTGCATGTGTATTATGAGTGGTTAATAGTGTGTTGCTATGCAGTTGCTAGGGTGTTCTGGATGGTTGCTTACTGGCCCAAATGAATGAGTCTATTTAATATTCCGCTCTCTAGATTTGCCTCGAGTCCCTTCTTAATGTGCTCATAAGAGTCAGTCAGTGATGTAAATGCATGATCAGCCTCACCACAGTGAGTTTCAGTGCTTACATAAGAACATTCACTGAGACTGAGGCTGATCTGCTGTGTGTGAATGTGAGTGTATCTCTTTGTCTCTGTATGGCATTGCTCCAGGATGAGTCAGCTAGTGTTGGCTGTGTTATCAAAGCTCAACATTGTTGTCTTTAACACTCCCACAGACTGCTGATGATGGTATTCAGGAGCTTTAGATGTCACTGCCATCTAGTGTCTGTAGCGAAAAACTGTAGGTCTTTAACATTTTTATGCATTTGGCATATATATATATATATATATATATATATATGCATGTATGCATCAAAATAAACACAGTAAAATCTTGTCTGGACTGCAAAATGATGTTGTGCTTTTCAAACTACACTGAAACACTTACAGTGAGTTTTAGTGACAGAAAGAAAATGTCAATGGAAACATCTCACTTCCTGCATCAAAAAACAGAATTGAGGTTTTGACAAATGAAACTGGACATTTATGAATGACACTTTGTAGAAACAAAGTGCGACAGAAAGCAACAGACACCTACAACAACCACAAACCGGTCAGATGTTTAGGTGGGTTTTCACAGTGGTGTCCCTGGAATGTTTGTTATATACAAATGTAATTTTTGTTCTACATTTATGTTGATACTGACTGGCCATTTTGTCTAGCTGATTGCTATTGTGTATCACACTGAGCTTTTTAGATATCCATATTAACAGTTGTCTGGGAAAAGTCAATAATGTTATACACAGAAAAATAATATGCTGATTTGCATGCAGTGTTGGCGGTAACGCATTACAAGTAACGTTAGTTACATAATCAGATTACTTTCTTCAAGCAACTAGTAATTCATTACTTTTTAATTTACAAGAAAATATCTGAGTTACTTTTTCAAATAAGTAATGGCAGCTACTTTCTTTCCCATCTATAGACTGACAGCTCTCCTGTCCTCATGTCAGGCCAGATGAGAAATAGTAATGCAAAAGCAACGTCATGCATTACTTTACATAAAAAGTAACTAACTAATGCAATTAGTTTCTTTTTTAGGGAGTAACACAATATTGTAATGCATTAACTTTTACCAACACTGTTTGCATGTATAGAGTACATTTATATTTGTAGCAATGAGTACCAGAAAATTCACATTTGCACGTTCATTTTTTACCTGCAAAGAAGTCAACATTTGCCCATTTTGCAGAAGCTTCTGCGCATTAGAAGTTTAAGAATTTTTAATAAGTATTTAAAGGCAGAGGCGGACAAAGTACTCAGCTCCATTACTTGAGTGAACGTACAGATACCGCCAGTCAAATATTACTCCATAACAAGTAAAAGTTGTAAAGACAGATTTTTACTTAAGTAAAAGTACAGAAGTAATTGCTTTTAAAAGTACTTAAGTACCAAAAGTAAATTTCCTTTTTTGTGTCAATGCACTGTTTTATTATTGTTGTACGTAATAATTGCAATACTTCTGAAGCAACTTACAATACAGTACATCTACTGAATACACTGACTAGCTTGTAGTATCTTTGGAATAAAGAGCTTTTAGAATGTTAAAAACCTATGGGGAAAAAAAACAAAACATAAATAAATAAATAAATATATATATATATATATATATATATATATAAATAAATAAATATTACAATACTCAAGTAAATGTACTTAGTTACTGTCCGCCTCTGTTTAAAGGACACACATCATTTGAAATAATACATCAGTGATTAGAATATTATATAGCCTAGTATATGGTGTATTTCATTTAAACTGAAAGAAATTACCCAACACATCCACAAATGTTTTTGAGTTGATTTGGCTTTAAACTTGATTCTTCAACACCAGCGTTGGGGTTTTGATGAAACTGGACATGAATACGACTTTGAAAAGTGCTTTTTGAGGTTTGTGGGGAATGATGCATCTGATGAAGGAAGTGAAACGTTTCCATCCGCTTTGACACAGACACTTGATAACGAAGTGAAACACATTTAATAAATTAACCTTTTTTTTTAAACAATAATATCGATAAGCATTTTTGTTATTGCATATCAAAACAACTCCATCCCACAAAATGCAGACAATAACAACCATTTGATACAAAAACTGTATATTTCATCATATTTACTGGCTCTTTACACAAGTAGCTAACAGACATCATGTGTCTGCGGTAAGTCATGTCCTGTCTAAGACAGTGTGGTGCTGTCAGACTCAGACAACAGACTTTAGAAACCGGACAAAAAAAGCCTCATAAGAATGAATGACAGACAGAAAAATATTTCCCCACGCATGTGAATGAATGCAGTGTAGCGCGAGGGGGCGGAGTCTGGCTCAGGTGCGTGACGTCAGCACTTCCTGCTCGCGCAGGTATCTCGGTATCGGACACACCTGAAGCTCCGGATCTGACTGCCGCAGTTTTACTCAGAATCGACGACGCATTTCCATCGAAACTGCTTTAAACGACGGTTTATGTCTGGCTAATGAGGAATTACACCGTTCTGGAGGAGACGAGCACTTGTAGAGCTGTTTAATCGGTAAGAAGATGAAATGTTTCAGCGCAAAACCAAACATCTGCTGCGTTTTTCTCCGGCGGCCTTGTAATGTTTATGTTTATTTATGAGTAAAGCAGAAATGTTCGGTAGAAAACTTTCGATTTTGTGTCACAGAAGATTGGCGAGTGTTTGAACGACATAGCCTATAATGCGCATTACATTATTTCACTGAAGTTGCTTAAAGTTTCCCTTCGTTTTATTCTTGACCTTTTTAGGGGAGAAAATGACTTTATTGGTCGAGACACTCTTGTGTAAAGATTGTGTAAAGTTTACTAAACTGACTTTGAAGTGAGCGTTTTTTCTTGTATATATGATAACTTATTATGACTTATTATAGTAGATAATACATGTATTAAAGTCTAATACTATAAATTAATAAGCTAGTGTAATCTTCTCACGTTGATTTTGAGTCATATGGGTCGATTTAAGGTTATCATCTGGATAACAGTGGCCCAGTTGACCTGGATTCACCATATGTTTGTAAAAATAAAGACTTTTCAGCAGAGAAGTTGTTATTTTCCAGAGGAGAAAGACTCCTTATTAGTTCCTTTTGGAATTAGTAATTATTTCGACCATAAATATTTATAATTTAATGTGTTTTTGACTTAATCATTATAAAGGGATTTTTCTTGGGGGTTTGTTATTTTGATTTGGGCATTCTTTCAGCTATATTATATTATATAAATATTAATTGGAAATTGTATTTTATTCAAATGTTCTCTTTCTATTCAGATTGGCCTTTTATCCTTTATAAAGGGATTTTACTTTAAACTCTGTTGACTTTTTTATGATTGTTTATGGATTTGGTCGTTTTACCACCAGCTATATATAAAATATTATTTGAACGTTTTTTAATGACTCCTTTATATATTAATTCTGGATTTAATATGTAGCAGACTGTTTTATAAATATTATTTGGAAGTTTTAATGTTTTCGCTTACTTTTCAAATGGGTCTTAAATCATTGTTAAAGGGATTTTGATCTTTAGATAAATACTTTTTTAAAAATTCTTTATAGATTCATAAAGAACATATACATAAAAAAACATAAATATAGCTAGTAGAATGACTAAATCCATATAAGTATTATTTGTTCGTTTTTATTTTTATCTTTTAAATCTCTTTTCAGGCTCATTTTGAATCATCTATAATGGACTTTTCTGGAGGTTTTGTTCTTTGGAGAATGACTCCTTTTCGAGTCTTTGTGTGTTTATGTGATTCATCCTATCAGCTTTATATACGTTTTATTTGTAGGTTGTAATGTTTAAAGTCTTCTCTTTTCAGATTGGTCTTGAATCATTTATACAGGGATTTTACTGGAGGTTTTGTTCATTCGGAGAATGACTCCGGCTCGGCTCTGGTTCTTCTGGACCGCGGTGGTTTTGCATGTGGCTCCATCAGAGGCTCAGGATGAAGGGAAATGCATGGATAAGTTCAGTCTTGGCAAAGAGGATTTTGTGTTGGACGTAGATGAATCTGTGAAGGAAGGGGCCACGTTCCTGAGTTCTCCTCAAGTGTCTCGGCCTGAAGACTGTGTTCTGGCCTGCTGTAATGATCCAAACTGTAATCTGGCTCTGATTGAACATGGAGAAAATCCCAAAAGCATCAGCTCGTGCTTCATCTTCAACTGTCTGTACAAACAGAAGAAAGTCTGTCGCTTTGTGAGGAAGAATGGCTTCAGCAACTACGTTCTGATATCTGTTTTTAAAGATTACCTTGAGCAAAAAAATTCAGGTAAGCGGAAATTGTGTTTCTGGAGATGTTAAAAGACATTACTTTTTTCTATATATTGTTGACAGCTGTGTTTTGAAATCTATTTTTTAAGATTACGTTGTGCAACAGGTGCAAGGTAAGGGAAATGATCTTAAATGTGTCTAGAAGTCTGTTGTAGATGTCTTTTTTTTTTACAGTTCAGTAATAAATGAGTATATTCAGGTGTTTTATATGCAGTGTTTTCAGATTTGTCTTAAACCTGTTGAGGAGATACTCCTGGAAATACTCATGCATGTCCAGACCTGCTGAAATCTTCAGAAGTGTTCGGTTGTAGTAACCAGGGGCGTAGAAATAATTTGAGCAGATGGAGACAGTTAGACCTTAACCTTGACAGGTTTATTGTTATGGTTAACTAAAATCATAAAAAAACATAGAAATATAAAAAATGAAATATAATGCATTAAATTTTTATTTCATGGACTAAAATAGCTAAAACTAAAATAAAAAATGAATAAAAACTATTTATAAATATTAAAAAAGACTAATAAAAATGGAAAAAAACCACAACAAAATTAGTAAAAATTTAACTAAAATTCAAATAAAATGGAAACGATAAAACCAATTCAAAATATTAATAAAATGGCAAATACTTCTAAAAATACTTCTTATAATAGCATTTATTAATCTTAGTTAATGTCAATTTCAGCATTTCTCAATACATTTTTAAAATCAAAAGTAGTTTCTTTTAAAGGTGACATTGGAGGCCCATTTCACACAAGTTGTCATGTTGCTTTAGGGTATTTCTGAAATGTCTGTAACATCATCATGCCAGGATCGCTTCATTGGTCAAACGCGCTTTGCAATCTGTTTGCAAAAAAGGGTGGGAAGAGGGCGGACTCCATATTTTGCTCTGAGGCGGTCATGTTCAAATAAATAACTAGTTACATCAAAACCGGCACCAAAGTGAAACATTTTTAAACTCTGATATTAACAAACTGGCTGAATGTTTTCTTTTCAGCCTTTCTGAGCTGGCAGACACAGCAGAAACCTAACTAAATGCAAAAAAAGCTACAAAATTGAAAATTTCATCTGATGTCACTTTTAATATTTTTTAATGGATCTGAGCTGATATGAACTAACAACGAACAATTGTATTTTTATTAACAAAAATCAATAAAGATGAATAAACATTGTAACAAAAGTAATGCTCATTGTTATTTGATGCATTAACTAATTGGACCTTATTGTAAAGTGTTACCATAAAAATTCTAATAGAATCTCACTGATACTAAAATAATAAGTGCAGTTTTTTGCAGTGACTGGCAAGACATATTAAATATTACTTATTTAATACAAACTATAGAGCCAGTAGCATTTAGTTTACGTCACAACCATCTGATTGACAAACAAAAGAATACCCTCTGGAGTTCAAGATCGATAGTTTTCCTGTTTTTATGGAAGAGAAAGGCTGTAAATTAAATGCACGTATCTTATAAATGTTTATTTTGTCATGGTTTTGGAGTACAGTAGCAAATAGACATGGACTAAAATTCACAAATTCAGATTTCATGGAGTCTTAGGACTTTGAAAAGTAAAGATTATCCATGAGCTGAATGCAAGAACATGTAAATGTTGCTGTTGTGTTTCTGCACCCCTGATATCAACCGTGTAGAATCTCATCATTTAGTGTCAGTATCTTTTAGCCTCAAACTTTAATTTCCTCTGCATGTTTTAAAGGGGTCATATGAAGCGATTTCAATTTTTTCTTTCTCTTTGGAGTGTTACAAGCTCTTGGTGCATAAAGAAGATCTGTAAAGTTGCAAAGACTAAAGTCTCAAATCCAAAGAGATATTCTTTATAAAAGTTCAGAGCCAGCCACGCCTACCTAAAACAACTCGTTCTAACACGCCCCCACATGTCTACGTCACTATGTGGGAAGATTTGCATAACGCCGCCCAAATGTCACGCAAAGTTTTTTGAACCTTAAACCGCATAAACACATTTCATTACACCAAATACACAAAATAATGTTCTTTTTAGCAACATCATATGACCCCTTTAATAGTTCTTCTAACTCACCCTATCTACTGATCTTCAGTATACAAGATCCATCTTGCAGTGTTCTCTCATAAGCTCTGGCTTGCTTACTCGCTATCATTCTTGGCATCTTGTGCAATTCCCACCGTTATTGTTTCATATTGCATAATGTTTCATCGCTGCAGTGTTTTGATTTCTTGCAGATGTGGAGGACAAACATCCAGTCGCAGTGACCGGGCAGGACAGAGTCGTTCAGCCCAAAGAAGATGTGGTTCTGAACGGCATTGAGAGCAAAGACGATAAAAAGATTGTAAAATATGAGTGGGAAAAGGTGTCTGGAGACCCATCAGCAGTTATGACGGTGGGCTCAGGTTCATTATTAGAATAAGAATTTCTGAAAAAACAAATTGTGCCTATGTATGACTGTTAAACTACCCTTTTAATTCCCTTTTTTTATTTATTTGAAGCCTTTATGTATGATGCTTTATAAAGGTATTCATAATGTATATTATAATGCATGATATCTTTTCATAAATAATTGTAAAAAAAAAAGTATAAAATAATAGTAATAAATATATTCAAAGTTAATGTGCATTTTACAGATTCCTTGCTACATGCATATGAATAATAATCTTTTTATATGAATTATGATGTGTAACTACGAAGCATTATAATATATTATAACTGTTATAATTATTCATGAGATCATACAATGTATTATAAGGCATAATTAATGCATTAAAATACTTTAATAATGCATTACATAGAAAGGCTTCAAGTAAAGCATTACCGATATTGGTTAAGATTTTGGGGGGGGTTTTTTCATGCTTTTTTTTTTAAATGAATTATACTTTCTAAAGGTGTAACAAAGAATAGATAAGTATTTTAATATAATGAATGCATTACAAATAGGGCTGGAGATTTAACGGGTTAATTAGATTCATTTTTAACGCATGTAACACACTTGCAGAGTGTCCTACGTGGGTCATCTGACATTTCATACAGCTGATTTATGACAAATATGATGCAGGGCAACAAACTCACTGCGTGATGGAGCCTAGAGAATGTAGTTAGAATGTCCCTAAAATTCAAGATTTGGGGCAAAAATGCCCCCGTTTGAGTTTCTGACTCATATTTACATCATATAGTTAAGCAATATCACACGAGCAATAAGTGCAATATCACACGAGTGCAAATGTGATACGGATCTTATACAACAGTTCAGTAAATAAGAAGTTAATAGTGTGTTATTTTAGACGCAATATGCGACTATCTGTTTTGCTCAATTTTGCCAACGAAAATATATGCAACACAGCTGCATTTCATTTCTTAATCCACGTTTTGAACGAATTGGGTGAAGCATTAGGCGCGTTGGATTTGAAGCGGCGCTGCACAGATCGATCGGTGTATGACATTAAAGTACCGCGAGAGCAATTCAAAAGCATAAGGATTCGTCTGCTTTCTGTAGCTCTCGCGGTACTTTGATAATCGTGACGTGACATGTGGCCAAGTATGGTTACCCATACTAGGAATTAGTGCTCTGCATTTATCCCATCCTAAGTG